>NW_008332663.1:773601-782159 GCF_000622305.1 Nannospalax galili | reverse complement strand
TACTTGATTTATTTTTCAGAGTTAAGTTTCTGATTTGCTTTAGTTCTCATTAGTTTCAAATTATAATCTGTATGTAAATTCTAAGCATAGAAAACTATAATTCTATTAAAATCACATTTAGGTGGTTTGCTATATGTAATAATAAAACTGAAAGGGACTAGGTAAATATCTATCAAAACTTCACTTTATCATTTAAGAGAATAAAGCCAAGATTAAGGTTGTGCTTTTGGATAGCTTCCCAGGTTTTCTGAATTTGGATTCTTAAGCTTCCAGTTCACCCATTATACATTTCTTTAAATTTGGAAACAGTACTAGGATATTGATGGTAATTAAAATACATATGCAGTGAAAATTGGTGGCAGAACAAGTCTAAAGTGTACTTACCTCCCCAAGAATTTAAAAGGGAAATGCCAGTAACATCAAACTCAATAGTTCACAATCAGTTTCTATCATTGGACCCCAAATTGTCAGATTCATGTTTTTTTTCCTACAGTGAAGATCCTTGCCACCATCCATTTATGCTAGATAAAATCATGGCGTCCTATTATTGACCACTATTCTCTGGTCATAGCAACCATCATTGATATCAGATCAGTTTTGGATACTTGGGAAGGACTCCTTAGACTTAGCTTCTGACTTTATACATTCCCTCATAGAAGGTTCCTTGAGGTGGGAAGGGTCATTGGGACTTCATTTGAGTTCTATGCCTTCTATACTCTGGAACCATAGATGTAACTCGATTTTGCTCTGCTATCCCAAGGTCTTGGGAGGTAGTAGAGTATATAGACTGTGAGAAGTTAACTGAATGGGGGCTTGGGGTTTAATCTAGGTGTTTATGAGGAAGTAGGTGCTGGGAACTGAACCCTGGTCTGCAAGAGCCTCAGTGCTCTTAAACACTGAAGTCGTCTTTCATTCTGGGGTGATAGTTTTTGGTGGGACAATGCTTTGGTTCAACCCACACTCCTGAAGGTACTCATTACCCATGTTCTGTAGCAAGCCTAATCAGCTCCAAATTGGATCTTGATAGACTAAAATTTGGTTTGTTCTTGGAGATAGATGTTTAAGTCTTCAAGGGAAAGAGTTCCTGAGGCAACATGTCTATTGAATACAAACAGAAGTTGGTATGCCTATAGCTTTGCTATTGTGAATTATAGAAATCAGTCTCTGAAATATATTATTTTTATATTATGAGTAGTGAGGTTTTGCCTACCTGTATCTAAGAGCACTCACATTGGGCAATGCCCATGGAGGTCAGAAGAGAGCATTTCATCCCCCTGGAACTGGATGGTTTTTAGCTGCTATGTGAGTGCTGGGAACTCAACCCTGATCCTCTGCAAGGGCAGCCAGAGTTCTTAAACACTGAACAATCTCTCCAGCTCCATAATGCCTTTTAAATAACATTTTTGAACTAATTATACTTTCCCCAATGTTTTTATCAAGATGATCTCTTATGCCAATTGTAGGTATCCTTGTAGTCTGCTGCCTTTTCAGTTATTGCTCATCTTAAATAAATACAAAGAAAAGAAAAAGTTTCTTTTCTCTTTTTGTAGCTACTTCTTTAGGCTCAACCACAAAGGATCATAAGTGAGATCAAGCAGAACATCATTTGAATCTATAGTCTTTTTTATTTAAAATAAAAATACTTGTTTTTGCCACACTTCTATATCCGTAGCACATTATTAATATGTTAGTACTGATGAAATTTCGCTCAGTACTGTGTACTCTAATCATCAGAATGCACTGCACAATGTGAGTTAAAGATATGATAAAATAATGTTCTAGTCATATGCAAATGGTAAATATTAAACCAAAATAAATCATTTCATATTTATTAAAAATAGTTAAAGGGGATTTTTATATTTTGCTTGACAGATTTAACATTACCAACAAATGTTTCCCTTTTGTAACTTCAAAGGTCTCTTTAAGTTCATATTTGTTCTGGGATCAGAATTTCACTAAAAGAAATTGGACTTTTGCCTAGTAGTTATGGAATAACTGCCCCTTGTTCCAAAATATTATGGATCGAAGAGGATATTGTATTGGTTTTCTGCCCAGAAAAATGATGCCTCATTCCCTGATTACGCAGTTAGCTGTTCTCCATTCTGTAATCCCCACCACTGGATTTGGCTGTCAAGCTGTGCTTCACCACTGGTGGTGACTGTGCCTCCAGGGCAACATTTGCTTCCTCTGGAGACATTTTGGATTGTCACGTGTAGCATGGTGTTATTGGCATCTCATGAGAGGAGGGCATAGATGCTATTGAATATTCTAGTGTTTTAGCTAAGCCCATACAACAAAGAATCATTGAGCCCCAAATGTCTGTAGTGCTAAGGCTGAGAAATCCTGGTTTATGCTGATTGCTTTACATGCTTGATATCTACTGGCTGGTAAGACTGATACTGTGTAAGGAGTGATCTTATGGGACCTGACGTTTCTTAAAACACAAAGATTATTCTATGTATGCGGAATGGTGAATGATTCTTAAATGGGAGTCTGGCTATGATTATTAAGTTTTATTTTTTCTCTCCATATACTCATTAGTGAGGTTTGGAAAAGATTAAACTTTTATATCTGGCACACAAAAGATTTGCAAAATTATAGAAAGAAAGCTCTGCATTTTATTACAGAATGCTTGTTAGTTTTCTCTCCATCTCCGATCAGAATGAACTTCAAAATTTTATATTCTGTACAGAAATATCAACATAAATGTGCTTTCCTGAAGCGTGCATCTGCTATCAACGAGGCTGACTGAAACTCAGACATATGCTGGGTGACAGCAGATAAGTTTGGAATTAGTTGTGATAGGTAATCCACAAAATAGCTAGACCACATGCCAGTAATCAAGAATTCACTGTAATTACTTTAATCTGTAATCAGCTCAACACAGTGCACAAAAGACTGACAAAGGAATTCTGCAACTAGAACGGAAGTTAGTTAATTATTCCAAGACCATCTCTTTGTTCCCATATTGATTTTCAATTTTGTGACCTTTTCATTCATTCATTTATATATTTATCCACTCAGCACAATGTGTTAATCGCACTAGGAACATAATAATTACAGTAAGAACAATAAACAGTAAACGCATTCTCTGACCTCTTAATATATCCAAGCCCAGAGTGAAAGATGGACATGCAGATTTGCCCTTGAAAAATCAGGAAGTTTGAGGTTCAAAGTTAAAAAGCAGTAATTATGAGTCCTTTCATTTTTATATTAGAATAAAAAATATTTTGAAAGAGATGTACCCTAGCTCAGAAAAATGTTATTGAATAGGTTTAATGCTGTTGTAATGAAATGCTTCTTCTAATAAAAAAAACATTGGAAACCATGCAGACATACACACACAGAAACACATTTGCTGTTGGCAAGGCAGACAGCTTCATTTACTAATGAAACTAAAGATGTTCAGTTTTAGTTTTTTATTTTGTTTCCTGATATTGTAGTCAATACATGTTTTAATAAATATATATAGATGACAAGCCTGCTTCTTATACAGTTAAGTAAGTCCTTAACTTTTAGGTGCTTTTGCATTCCTTTTAAAAATCATTCTATGTTGTGAATAAAAAAGTTTTAATTTTCAAATGTTACTCTATATTCCTATTTGCCAAGACCCTGTGGCTTGGTTCCAATATTAAATATGTCAGAATGTTCATAAAAGGCAAGATTCTTACAGCCTGGATTAGAATTGGTCTTTTACAAAATGCAGTTTAATATGGATAATGGAATTATTTTATAAAATAATTTTTAGGTGAAGAATTACAGGGTAAACTTCAAGAAAAACATGAATTAAAAGAATCTCTTAAGGAATTTAAAATAAGTTTAACATAAATTAGCACCAAGTGTTGCTTTCAAAACAAAATGAGCACATGTGATTTCAGATGCTTGATTAAGATGATAACATATGGACAATAGGAGCTGAGCAATGCTCTCACATTGATCATGCCATATGAGTAGTAATGTCCCTGTTTTTTAGGTGACTTAGATAATAACAAATGACACAATACACTAAAAAGCTAGGAGAATACTTAGAAGGTAAGTAATCAGGATGGTGAAATGCTATATAAAGAAAAGCTGACGCTGTTGATAATGTTTGATTTGAAGAATATGACTGGAACTATTCCTAAAATTTCTTTTAAAATGCATTTTAATATGTCATGTTCGAAGGAATTAGGTTGTAGGACACACAATGGTGGAAGGAAGATGCAAGAAAAGGGGCCTCCAAAGGGGCCACTTCGGGTACGAAGCAGGAACCTGGGAGTTAGCGAATTTGCAATAGTGAGTCCAGAGTATTCCCCGAGGCTGGTACCTCACCATCATTTGGTAGACTCTTTACTGACCCTCATGAAGGGAATTTAAGCTTCTGAGCTAGGCTTGCTCTAACCATGTTAAATGCCATCTGCTAAGCTTGCCGAACCCTAGGAATCTATAACACTCATATCATGAGAAGACAGTTAAAAGGGACAAATAATTGCCAAACATTCTTAATGATTTATCATATTTGGAGAAAAATTATGTAGGAAAACACCATAGAGAATAGCTGCCAGAAAGGTACCTAAATTCTTTATAATGTAGGTTGTGTTTTTGGCAGTGATGCAAAATTGACTGGAGTTAGATTCCAGCAGAAATCACTGGCTTACTTTTAGAGAAAGATGGTTATGGAAACAATGTATCTCAGATGGCATGAAGAAATCCTCACATGCTGATGGACAGCTAGAGATCTATTCTCTCCATGTGACTTGAGTTTAGAAGCACATATTCACTGACTGGAAAATTGGACTGAATTGTATACCTAGTCTAATCTCCCTGTCTTTTTGCCTGAGCCAGTAGAGTGGAGTTTCCACATGTAAAATAGACATATGACTTCATTCTGATAGTTTCAAAGCTCTCTAATTAACTAAAAATATT
The DNA here is from genome assembly GCF_000622305.1 of Nannospalax galili. Classification (NCBI taxonomy): domain Eukaryota; kingdom Metazoa; phylum Chordata; class Mammalia; order Rodentia; family Spalacidae; genus Nannospalax; species Nannospalax galili. The sequence continues at coordinate 777,254 of NW_008332663.1, read as the reverse complement.
GAGCTGTTTCTGTTCATTCTCACATGGCTCCTCATTTCTTCTATTGTTCTTATTGTTTCAATTGGTAATGTGAATAAAGCCAGTACTCAGTCAAGAAGTTGAACTTAATTTACATATTCATAATGAGAAGACATTTAAGAAGTTTGATTTCATTTATAATATAACAGGTTTGGTTATTACCTAATATGGCTACTATGTTACTTCATTCAGGTCTCTGAACTTTCTAAAGAGAACATTTTTAACAACATTGTACATTTAAAGATGAAGAAGCTTAGGCCGCAATCTTGAACCCTGAGAAAAGCTCAGATCCGTTTGACACCAAACCCATGTTCTTTCCAGTCAACACCACTGACTTCCTTATTTGACTAAGGCATTTTTAAAAATAGAGGTATTTTTAGGCTGATCACTGCAGAATTTCAGTAGATTTACTCCAGTTTTTAACTTGTCTGTTTAGTTTTTCAGGTTGCATTTCTGTGAAATGAAGTGCATGGATGTTTTGCTTACACAGCTCTGCTCAGCAGTCGTTTGCTTTCTGGTCATGGCCATAAAAGGAAAATGCTTTCCACATATAGTGTCTTGGTCAAAAAAAAAATAATAATAATAATAAAGTATTGTTGCTTTTGATGTGTTTTTACTTCTTTCTCTAAAATCCTTACATGGTAAGCTGGAACAAGACAATCGTTTACAGAGGAACAGGGCTTAGAAAGGCAGAGAAAATCTCCCAGTCAGTAAAGAAGAGTTTCTGGATCTGGCCCTTGCTTTATAGGGTAGGGCGCCTGTGGTTTGAGTTCCGTTTATAGTTCTGTTCTTGGCTTTTCTTCCCCAGAACAGGGAACTCAACTTCTGCAGGGAAGACATAAAGGGAAACAGCCTCACTCTTACAAGGGAGGTAAAACTAAAATTCATGGGGCAGAAACAGGAAATTTCTTTCCTACACCTTTGCTTGCTGCTCTGTAGATGGAGTTAGAGATTCTATTTGTCCAGGGTGGTGAGATCAAATTGATATGTCAGCCCAGGCTTCTGTACAGGTTCATGGATCAGAGCTCTCTGTGGCTTTCCTCAAACATAAACCACAGAGTAAGAATTATTGCTGGTTTGAACTTTAAATTCTGATTTGATTTGGTTGTCCCAGGTGTAATTAGCCTGTGTGTGAAGGCAGAGGAAGGTGGGGCTGAAGGGGAGGGGCCACCTTTCAATTTCCCTAAGATACCCTTTCTGGAACTTGTTCAGGTTTTAAAGAATATACTCCAAAAAGGAATAATGTATGTAAGGCCTGTGATGGGATTTCTGAGTATCTAGAACTTTTGTCATATACTCCAGGGGAACCAATAATAAAATAATGTTTAAGAAGCAGCTATGTAATGACCTCTTCAAGTAGGACCTGTAAACCAATGTGTTGCTACTCTTCCGCCTGAATCCCATGCTGAAAAGGAGAGCAAGGACTTATTCATGGGTGAATCCATAAGAGTCCCTCACAATGCCTTCCATGGAAGTATATCATAGAAGGCTTGGTGATTCATTGGAGCTGACACTTCCTTGGGAAAAAGAGGAAGGAGAAAAACTCTACAAAGTGATATATACGCCTATCTGTTCCTGTTGCATGAATGGACCACCCGAGGGACAAATAGTTTTTTCTCTGCCTTGATTTTAAGGTTTTTCAAAAGAAGTATTTGAGTTTTATCAGATGTAAAATCTCCTTTTGAGAAACTAACATATAGTTCTAGATTATGATGCAGTTTAAAATTTGCATGACATTTTTGATACATATTAAAAATTAGATCTGTCAATCTTGTCAATCTTTCTAAAGGGGAAAGGTCACTGAACCTTTCCCCAAAAGAAGTTGAAACTTGAATTCACATTAATTATTAGTAGTAGTTATTATTCATCATTACATGTATTGTAGAATCCATCATTTTCACTATTACTCATTAGTCTTTTCAGAAATGTATTCTAATGGAAATAAAACTTTTTGTAGTAATAGTTTGAACTTCAGTTATTGATATAAACTATTATGAATTTCACTTTTTGAAGTGACTGTTTCTGATTCTGTAATTCCCATATGCTAGACATGTGCTAATTGTTTTACATAGATCACTTCAATCCAACCCTATTATAATGCTATTTTAAAGGTGAAGAAGTGTTGATTTATGTTTGTTTGCATTTTAGGATCATACAGAATGGTGCAGCTGAAATTCTAGTTGGATGTCAAATTACATGGCCCCGATTCTAAACAGTGTGTTGTTGACTTGAGTTCTTTGCCAAGTTGGATTGATCTTTTTCTGAGCAGTTATGAGGAAGTATTCTCTCATTTAGCTTCTTTGATGATGTATCTTCAGTGCTTTCCATTTTATGATGTTTATTCAAAGATTTCTGTTTGTGTAATGGCAATTTCTAGTTTTTTTTTTTTTTTTTTTTTTTTTTTTTTTGCTTTGTGTGCATTTAAACAATATAGCTAAATGATAAACACTCTGGTAGGGAACAAAATCCGCGTTTATGTACATGTGACTTATAAAACCCAGGATCTACTATTCAGAATTCTTGATCCTAGGTAGAAGCTTGTTGTTTTAGAAAGAAAACAAAAGCAATTTGGTCTTTTACTTGAGAGCATAACCAATGTAAAGCTGTCAAACCCTACAGTATTACAATGCATCTGTATAATCATATGTTGACTGATGTTTTTGTCTGTAACACTGGTTTTCTGAGAACACTATGACCTCTACTCAAAGATATCATTCTTTAATTTTTGAAATTTTATCCTAAAAATAGCTCAGTCTTATGGAAAAGCGTTAATGAAATTTAAAAGTGAGTTAAAAGTACACAAAATCAAAAGAAAGCAAAGGATGTCACCAGTCTAATATTTTTCTTTATCTAGTGATAGAGAACAGTGTGAAAGCCTTGGATCCTTTCTGTCAAATAACACAGAAATATTACAAGTTAGTGCCAGTTCCAGGTGGCAGGAAAGTTCTAATCATGCAGCATCATAGCATGCAAGGATGGTGTATTTGAAGTGACATTAGAACTTAGTGCGAAATAAGTTTGTGATCAAAGTCAAAGGAAATATTACCAGAAATTAACTAATATATCATAGCTTATGCTATATAAATTTTAAAAATTAGGTTCACTTGCATTCATATGGAGAAGAAAGGAGAAACACTGGATGTCTCATTTGGGAACTTTTATATTGGCATCTTATCTTCTTTTATGGAAGACAGGTAACTGTTCTCTCTTATCTCATTTAGCTTCCATGGGATTGAACAAAAATTGTTCACTCTATGTGTTTTTCTGTCAAGGAAATACAAAAATAGCATAAGTTGAATTCCCTATTGCACCCACAGGAAGATCACATTTTGGCGTCATTTGGAAGCTATTGTTGCAGAAGGGAGAGCTGTGAGGTGACTCTTTTATTCACACCTGTCGCTTAATGATGTACTTTTGACACAGCCTTGGTTGTGCATCAGATTACTCTTCAAGATGCTTTTTCTATTTAGAGGTCCCCGACTACCTCTTATTACCTGGCTGCATACTTCATGACAACTATAAACGTCTTCTGAGCTTCAAAATCTGAGCTCTCTCTCTCTCTCTCTCTCTCTCTCTCTCTCTCTCTCTCTCTCTCTCTCCCCCCACACACACGTGTGCGTGTGGGTGTTTTTTTT
>NW_008332663.1:753896-773529 GCF_000622305.1 Nannospalax galili | reverse complement strand
GATTTTTTTTTTTTTTTTGTCTCTTGTGACTCTGCCACAGGAAATTTGTTGATAAGAAATGTTCCTTGTGTTTTAGTGACTGTCTATGGGAAACCCAGCTGTTTGTTTAAAAAAAAAATAGAAAATTCATTTGCCTTAAAAACGATTTATGGGTACATTGTAATAGAAAACCTGTGAGGATTTTAAGTCTTAAGAATAGTTGAGAAATATGTGATGATAATTATTATATGTGAGGCAATGATAACAGATATGACATGAAAACATTCCAAGGGATTAACTCAGTAGTTTATTCTTATCTCAGTTGCCAGAGGACGGATAGACAAAGAGTACTGGGTTGTGTTTCTTGAAGTTTTGTAAATGCTAATGCTTCTTCCATCTTGTAATTTCATTACGCATATGGCCTTCTAGTTGCCTGCTGTATCCTCATATCCAATCTGCAGAAAGCACATCATGCTCTTAGTTGAACTGGCCAATTTGTTGCTACTAACATCAGATTAATAAGCACTAGGAACCCAGCTGTGATGAAATACACCAAAAACAAAGAAACATAGTCTCTTGTTTCCAATTTTAAGTCTACTAAATAAAAACTGAAGCCGTTATTTTTGGTGGTCAGCTGGTATCCTCCCAGGCTATTCAATACAAGTGCTTAGTGTTCTCTCTTGACTCTGCCCCTCCTATGGTATTAATTTCTTAGAGCTAACACAGAAAAGGATTCTACCCAGTCACAGAGGGACCATGGTCCTGCTGATGCTTCAATTTCAGACTTCTAGCCTGAAGGAAAATGTACTTCTCTTTTGTACCACTCAGCTTCTGGTTATTTTCTCTGCCTATTCCTTGATTATGGTGGTGCCCATAGATCCTGACCATTTCTTGGATTATAACTGTAATACTCCACTTCTCTCTACAGTCTCATATAAAACTGTTTCCTAGATGTGTTCTTGACCTTTTTTTTTCAGTGCCAGGATTAAACCTAGGGCCTCACACATGCCAACTATGTACTCCAAACTGAGCTGTTTCTCTAGCATTGTGCCTCTGATTTTATCTGATATTTTATCTTTTTATAAGGATTCTAGTTTTATTGGTTGAAGGGCCACTCTAATAATGTCATTTTAGCTTGATCACATCAGTACACATAGTTTTTTAATGAGATCATATTTGTAGGTAGCCAAGGTTAAGACTTTCTCATATTTTGGAAGCCAAATGTCAGCCCATGGTAGAGAAACTGAGCTCGTCTGTTTCCTTTTTTATTTCTTTAACAATGAATACATTCCTATAAAACATGAATTAGCTCAAGATTTAAAAAAAAATACCTGCCAAGTTATTAAACAGGCCTCAGCAAACAATTTTGATAAAGGTCCATATAGTAGTTTTGAATTTTGGACCTATCATAATTTCTCATTTTTTTGCCATTGTGGCATGAGAATAGACAGAGACAACAGGAAATGAATGTCTTTGTTCCATTAAAAGTTTATTTCATTGAACTCCATTTACTTTATTGAATTTGGCCTGTAGACTGTAATACGTGGACTGCTGTGCTAAACCATGCTTCATTTTAACCAGGACGTGAACTTTGTGCAATGAACCTTGGCACTGAGCTCAGACACAAATAAATTCAAGTTCTGGCCATCACTGAATAGCTGTGATCTTGAGTGACTTAACCTCTGTAACTAACAATCCCTCATCAATAAAATGAGGACAATTCCCATAAATCATGCTCACAGTGCATACCTCACAGCACTTATTTAGAGGTAGTTGTTTGTATAACTGTTCCTTTTCTGAGGGAGCACAGTACTTTGAATGAGAGTAATGGCTTTTTGTCTGTTTGATATTGGGCAAGTTTCTTAATATCATTATGCCTCATTTTTCATTATTATCTCATTAATATAGAGATAATAATAGTGCCTACCTTTTCACTTTCATTTGAGCTTTCAGTGGGTTCATACATGTCAGGCAATCAGACCATTGCTTGGCACTTAGTAAGCATTCAGTGAACACTACCTATGCACATTGGCCACTATTGTTATAATTGGTGACCCTCATTATTCAGCAATAGGATATATTATTGAATTTTATTTTTGTTGAATTTATATTGGTTTGAATCAAATGAATAGCCATATTCAGGACTAAGCACTCTTTTCTGTTATTGCTTAGATTAGGATGAAAGAATAGTTTTTTTTCTGTCCTTTGTACTATTCTTCATCATATATGGAGGACCTCTACATTCCAGCTGTACTATGCATGAAGTTGTTCCTGCATGTGACAATTAGAAATGAAAGGAAAATGGAAAATTCCTACAGAGACATATGTGGTATAAAATATTTAACTATTATATTAAGTATATTCATGCTGTTTTAAAGACTTTAAACAAATATTTAAAATTTGTAATTGTTTATTCATGTGTAACTGAATTTTCAAGGATTTATGGGAAAGAAAAACCTTCATAGATACTATATTTTCCTTGTATACATTAACTTAAGGAAAGCCAGAAACTTTCCTGTTCTATTAAAAATAAATAAGGATGAAGATAAATTGCAATCTAGAACTAGAGTTAGACTAGTCAGAGAGTTACTGTGTTAATGAAAACATTTGTTGTTATGAACTTAAAAGTACAAATTTTCTTTGAAATAAATACTTTAAAGAATGAGAACTGCTAACACTAGGGACATGGGTTATCCAGTGAAGTATATGCCATGGAAACCTGAGGAACTTACTCCGTGTCCACAGCATACATGTAAAAGCTAGGAGCTAGGGGAGTAGAGACAGGTGAACCCCTGGAGCTCACTGGCCGGCCAATCTAGGATAATCGATGAGCTACAGTGAGAGACCTGTTCTTAAAAGGTAAAATGGTGAGGAATAGATGACACCCAGTTTCAATATTTTATCACCACATAATGGTATACATTCAATCACATGTATTTGCATGCACCTCCCCCACCCCATACACACAAATGAAAAGTGTTCAAGGAAAACTTTAGATGATTATTTAACTGGTTTTTACTTTTTTAAAAAATTAAACTGGATCATTAACTCACATTCTGGATTATTCGGTTAAAAGATTGGCAGTACATTCATGAGACCATACAATTCATGCAAAAGTCGAACATTTTCATTCTTTTTTTTTCTTTTGGTCTTTTTGAAACAGGGTCTCCCTGTAGCCCCAGCTGTTCTGGAACTCACTATGTAGACCAGGCTGGCCTTGAACTCCCAGAGATCTGCCTGCCTCTGCCTCCCAAGTTCTGGGATTAAAGGCGTGTGCTACCATGCCCGGCTTGATATTTTCATTCTTATATGTTAAATATCACAGTTTTATGTCCCATGTTTGCAATAAATGCCACTCGACACTGATTTGGAGTAATAGAAATCCATAAAATGTAACTCGATGTGTTTGATTAGTCTATTCTGGAGATATTATCTCATTTTGTAAGCCAGAGTGGCCTTGGTAACTTGATTCCTGCCTAAGTACCTAAACTGCTAGGATTATAGGTGTGCTGAATTTACAGACAGTGGAAGTGGAGGTTATAGGCAACAATATCTTATCAGTTTAGTGGTTTCATTTATATTTGGAGATACTAATATTTTAACATTACACAATATAGCAAAGGTATGAAGAGCCTTAACCATATTTTAAGCTCTCTGTAAATTTAGAAAACATACCAATGTCATTTATTTCATTTAAATGGCAATTTTGTCTTTTTAAATCTCTCTCTCTCTCTCTCTCTCTCTCTCTCTCTCTCTCTCTCTCTGTGTGTGTGTATGTGTGTATGTGTGTGGTTATGCACATGGGTGCATAAATGTGTGGAGGCCTGACATCAATTTCAGATTTCATTCTTCAGAATCTGTTTGCCTTATTTTTTGAGACAGGGTCTCTCACTGGAACCTGGTACTCATCTATTCAGCTGGGCTGGCTGTGCAATGAACACGAGAAGCTGTTTTATCTCTTTCTCATTTGCCCTGGGATTAGGTCACACCACACCTGAGTTTTTGCTGAGTTGTTGCTGGGGATCAGATGCTGATTTTCATGCTTGTTCAGCAAATGGTACCAATTTAGTGATCTACCAGCCTCTGATATGGTGAAATTTTACACACTTTCTCTCCTTTTCTACCACAGCAGAGATAACTATTTGACTATGTTTTCCTCATTAACTCACTTAGAAGCCATAGTTGTCAGAGTTTTTATTTTATTATTAGTTGTACTGTGGCTCTGTAATATATATTGTTGCTTATGTTTACTCATATTTTGTATGCCGTATAAATGCATCTACATACTCTCATTTTTTTTCCTATTCCCATCATATATGTTTTGTTAAGACTTTTTAAGGCTTCAATCTCTCTAAGTTCCCATTACAGTTAGAATTCAGAGACTGCTAATTCACCAGGGGTGCTGTTTCAAATACCACAAACTGAGTGCTGGGAATAATAGAAATTTATTGTCTCAGTTCTGGAGGTGACAAATAAAAAATTAAGGACTTCTCACAGCTGATTACTCCTGATGGCTATGAGAAAGAAGCTGCCCTAGGCCTTGCTCTTTGGCATGTCTAATTATCTTACACTTTGCCTGGCAGTATTCCTGTATGCATACCTCTGTGTCTATATTTTCCCTTTTCAAAAGGAGATCATTTATACTGGATTAGGGCCCACTCTAATGAGCTCAATCTATTACCTCTTAAAGGCTCTCCAAATAAGGCCACATTCAGAGGTACTGAGCATTTATGACTTCAAAATTAGGATCTGGTACAACTTGATTTAATCCTTACCAGAGACTGAAAAAACCCATGTCTCCAGTATCAGATGAGAGAATGGAGAGAGTAAGCAACAGCTCACAATGCATTTTCTTTGTGTCAGCATTGGAGCAAAACTAATTTTTCCTCTTTCTGCTATGCCCCACTCTCTAGGTTAATGCATTAGTTTCTTCTTCCTAAACAGGGTGAATGTTTCTTCACTTTGGACTCACTTGGGTTATGATGCAATCATGTGGTACTGATTTAAATTTATCTGATTCCATATTTGTTTTGTTGGTGTTAGCGTAAATGTCTTAGTTATGGGAGTAAATACATACATATATATATGTATATATGAGATACATATATCTTTTACACATAGTTCCCGCTTATTCATTTGGTATGTAGTTTTTGAGAAGTCCTGTAGTCCTGATGTTCACTAGACTTCTAAACCTGTTATTTTATCAGGACTTGTAGATCAGTTTCACTGTTTTACAGTCTTATGCTGTTAGTTATATAAGTAGTCTCTGACGTTTGTTTTTTTCTCTAAAAAACATTTGTTACCTCTAACTAGTATGTCTGTGACATTTCTAGGTACTGATGCTGTTCCTGTGATATCTGTGAGGGATTAGTCAGCCTTAGGAAATCCAAATCATCATGTTCCCTCTACCTCATCTCTGACCACTCACATTCATCAGTCAGACAGTAACAGATTGCAAATGCATTAACATTCTATAGTGTAAATATTCTTATCTTCTCCATCAAGTGAATAGGAGGATGCATGAAAATAGAAATTATTTATAGACAATGCTGCAGTAAACATGTCAAATATGCAAAATGTTAAATATATATTTATTTTGGGCTTAATATACATAACATGTGAGAAGTTAAAAACAACTGTTCCTGTTACCTTTTTATTTTTAATATGCAAAAACTTAATAAGTTGACACAAATGCAAATACTATAGATTCTTCCGTAACACTTAACACATTCAGAAGTATATTATGTGGAGATGCCGTACATTTATATGCATGCAAATTTTGAAGTACTAGTTTTAACAAAATTTAAACCTCACAAAATAGACATTAGATGATTCACTTACCTTGATGTAATTTGGAATATTTTTCTGCAATATCCTTGATATTTTTAATGCATTGATGTTTTCCAACTATTTTTTTCATCAAACCAAAGTTGTCTTAGCAGTGATTGAGGGGTATTAAAAAGGGCATAAGGTGGGGTGTGGTGGTGCACACCTGTAGTCCCAGCATTTGGGAGGCAGAGGCGGGTGGATCTCTGTGAGTTCAAGGCCATCCTGGTCTACACAGTGAGTTCCAGGACAGCTGGGGCTACAGGAAGACCCTGTTTCTAAAAAAAAAAAAAAAAAAAAAAAAAAAAAAAAAAAAAGGCATAAGAAGGGCTCTGCTGCAATACTGGGGATGGAAAAAGGAAGACTACCTAGGAAGAAGGACAAAGTTCATCTAGGGATTTTCATTTGGGGAGAGTAACAGGAACAAACCAGGCAAGGGAACAAAAGCTTGACAGGCTAGGCAGGGTTGAGCAAGTTTGACAGATGTGTGCAGGGTGGGTGTTAGGAAGGACAACAGCTCTCAATCTAGTGTCAGAATCAGAAAATAACTAGGGAAGAAATGTGAGAAGTGTCAAGAAGTGGTAAGAATCTTATGAAAAAGAAATTACTTTGTCTCCTCCTATGCTATTGATTAGGGAAAGATGGGCAGTAAGAAGAAGTTGTAGCTCGCAGAGAAAGATATGCCCAGGGCAACATACTTGTGTGTAATAAGAATAAAGCCACAATACAGGTTGAGGTAAAAAAGGAGGCATCAAGCCCATGGTGTAGGCAGGTAGCTGGCCCTCTGCCTTCTCCAATTTGGCTTTGTCTACTATGTTGATATCACACATGGAATTTACATCTCTGACACCGGTTCTTGGATTTATTGTTTTACACTCTGAAAAATTTTTAAAATGATCTATTTTCTCTAAGATTTCATTCTTCTTTACATGATGGTTGCTACATAGTATTGAGGGGAATTTTTAGTACATAGTGCTTTAGGCAAAATTTCTCTTCAGATAATTGGCACTGGACTCAATAGCTAGACATGGAAAAGAACAGTATGGTGAGTCTTGCCTGCGTGCTGTGTGCTTGGTTAGCTCAGAATAAGTTTGGAGGCAATTATGTGGTTTTTGTTTTTCTCACAAGAAGCTCTAAATTAGTATGGTTTCTTAGTCTATTTTACTTATTGCAAAAAATAGTATGAAAAAATTGGAAGAAGCTTACAGAACTTAGACAAAAGAATGCAAAGATAAACATCAGGTATTAGGATGATGCAATAATTAAGATGACAAATTCCACTTTTTTGACCTAGACCTAACACACTACTGGCTTACACAGATGTGGAAAGTTACTTCTCTCTCAGTCACCCAGATACAATGGCTGGCTTCGGTGATACTACTTGTGGGCTCCTTCTGTCTTAAAGCATCACTGCACATAGTGGTTTGCTGTGGTTTCCTAGTAGGTCTACACATCAATTAATGGTAATAGTATAAAGGACAGGAGAATCCCCTTTGGGCTATTAGAAGTGCAATTCAATTTTCATATATCACTTCAACATACAAGATATTGCTCACTAATTAGTCAAGTGGATTTCTCTAGCTGGAAGGAAATTTGGAAAGAAAAGGAATAATAAAGATTGAAATATAGGCAAGTGACCTTTACCCAAACTATGTCTGGATAGTATAGTTATTCATGGAAGGACTAGATGAAGCAGAAACATGCTGCACCTTTAACAACTTATCTTCAAACTTTAATGCAAAATTCTTTCTGGTTATTTTATCTGCTGCAATTTTCTAGTTGTTGTCTGGAATGCTTGTCTTAATAGCTTAGCCAAGAGGCCTCTAAATAATATATCTATAAGGGGAGAGATATCAAAAATATATATTTTGATAGTACTCAATGGAAGTACATGTTAAATACAGTAAGATAATTAAGAAATGGAGCAAAATAAAAACCAAAAAGATACATCATATTTTTCTCCAAACTCATAGTTACCATACAAGCAATTTTCCCATCTTTTCTCCCTATTCGTTTCCCTTCTTTCTTCCCCTTCCTTTCTTCTTTCTTTGATTCTTTTTTCTATCAAAAAAAGAGTTGAAGCTATGACCTGACTGATTTCCTGTCATAAAAGAATAAGAATGATTATTTTACAGTGTAACATAGGCAAATGTGTGTTAAAGAGAACATCTTGATACAAGACAATTTTACATTTTGGAACTGGGATGAAATGAGCCATATCAGAGCATTTTTGCAAAATTTCTCTCCTAGCTCTGAAATCTTAGGTGACTTAGGTGACTTAGGTCACTTAGGCAACTTAGGTGATTTAGGTCACTTAGCTGACAGTGTCCTTGAAAGTTCTTAAATTGGCCCTTTAGATTTGAGTCTATCTTCATTGAGCTTAATTGTGACACCTTAAAGATACGTGTCTTGCATTTAATTCTCATTTTGGATTATAGTTTCTAGCCGGGAAACTGACCAGTGAACAACGAAGCAATTATTGTCATGATGATGTGTAGTATTGAGCGTATTATTTCATGATTAAGTTTACATATTTATAACCCTGTCGCCCGTGGATTTTGACATCATACTGAAGATAGCTTATAAGATAAAAAGAAAGTAGAAATTGTAAGAACACAAATGGCATCATTTTCCTAGATTTTCTCTTAAAAAACAGAATTTGTTTGCTTTCTTTTGTCTTAGCTTTCAGATTATAGACTTTCTTGAGAATTTGATTAAAGTTAAGAATATTTCCCTGGAAAAAGAATATATTTCGGTAACGTTTCTGAGAGATTTTGCATACAATTTCAGTGTGAATAGACTTCCTAAACCCCACCAATAATTTCTACTTCAAAACCTTACAAATCCTTGCTTTTTCCAATGTGTTAGAATGATTCACAGAATAGGCAATAGAATATCCTTTAAATGTATTGCAACTTAGGATGAATTTCAACTTTTTGGCAAAATGAATTCAATAAGAATAGTTGAAGAAGGTTCAAGAGATTGACCTAATAGCAATAGAATATGCAATGAATGAAGACAGTGTCATCGCTCTAAAGGATTTAATGTATAAGTGGTCAGTCACCTATCTGTAGTATAGGAAAATGAAACTACACACTCAAAAGAAACAATGTGGATTCTAGGACCTCAATAGAAAGTTTATGTTGCAAAGGACTTTTTATATAATGTCCTTAATTAAGATAGTCTAACTAACCAAATTTTTATTACATAGCTTTAAAGCAACAAGCAGACTATGGGTAAGTGTTATAGGATACAGAGGCATCATTGCCATGAGTCAGTGGCAAACAGTTGAGTCAGCATTAGCACAGCTTGATTTAAACACCTTTACATCAAATTTTTAATACAGTTCTTTATTCACTAAGGAATCATCTCCTTTGTGTCATAAAACTTGAAGCAAACAAAACAAGTATGGGAACATGAATTCTGTGCCTGTTGGCATCTTTTTCTTACTATCTGTGATGGTTAGCACAGACTATCAAGTTGACAAGATTTGGAATCTTTTAGGAGACAAGCCTCCAGACACACTTGTGAGGGATTATCTTGATTATATTAGCCAGTGTGCATGAGCATTAGGGATCATCTAGATAAGTTTCTTAGACATGGGAAGACCCTACTCTGGGCAGCACCATTCCCCTAGCTGGGGTCCTGGATGGTATATAAAGGAGAAAGCATGTTGGACACTAGCATGCATCTCCCTCAGCTTCACAACTGTGGATGTAGCATGAGCAGCTTCCTCAAGCTCCTGTTGCCATGACATCTCTGCCATGACTTCTCTGACACAACTTCTCTGCCACGACATCTCTGCTATGACTTCTTTGCCATGACATCCCTGCCATGACTTCTCTGCCACGGTAGACTGTGCTCTGAAGATGTGAGCCAAAATAAACTCTTTCTTCTTAAATTGCCTTTCTCGGGAAAAGTATCACCTGTGCTACCAAGTAACTAATACAATATCATAATTATTTAAGTTATGAGAAACCTCATTAGCTAGCTATGCATTTTTTAGCAAAAATGCAGGGAAATGTTTTCCTCTTTGATTAACAAGAGTAACATATATTATGATCAAAAGAAGCAATAAACAAGGAAAGTACAAAAGTACTTCACTGAAATTTCAGAGCGAGTCCAAAGTAAGGACCTCAATAGTAGTTATTTTCCTCCTTACTCTGAGATGGAATTTAAGGGAATTTCAGATTCAGTTTAAGTAGATAAAAATCTTCCATACCAGTAAAGACTTAGTGGTTGAGGTGGCATGGTCTTTGGTAATGAGAGCTTTCTGGGCACTCTCACTTGTCTCTTAGCAGGAAGCAGGGAACTTAGATTCCAAGGTAGATGGGCCATAACCCTCAAGACCCCAAGTTCAGCAATTCTCTTCCTATAGGTAGGCTTAACTCCTAGGTGTTTCACAGCTACCTAGACAATTAGCTGGTGATGAAGTGTACAAACACTTGTACTGTGAGAAATATTTCACATTCAGGCTGTAACAAACATCAAACATGCCCACTTTACAATTCTCCTTTATCATCTGTCTGTGTTGACCTTGCTGTTCATTTCCACAGTGACTTACTTAAATTCAGATTTACACATTCTCAACTCCATGACCATCAAATTATGTCTAATTGAGTTACATGACTTTCCTGAATCAAATTCTGTGTGTGAGTGTGTGTGTGTGTGTGTATGTGTGTGCCCTTGTGCACTTGTGTGGCGGCCAGAGATCAACTTCGGGTGTCTTCACAAACCATCTACCTTATTTCTTGAGACAGAGAGGATGTTTCATTGAACTGGAACTTGCCGTTTCAGCTGGTTCGACTAGCTAGAGAACTTCCAGAGCAGCCTGCCTCTCCACCTGCCCTCCAAGTGCTGGGAGTACAAGCCTGTGCTTCCACACTCAGCTTTTCACAGATGCTGGAAAACTCAGGTCCCCCTCCTTGCATGGCAAGCAGCTTCCCCACAGTGCCATCTCCCCAGTACCTGACTCAAATTCTTTGAGTAAGGTCAGGGGTAAGCTGGTAGGACCTTCTCTCAGTCTTAAACAATCACTTGGAAAGATCAATGTAGAAAAAGAGATAGATGGTTTGCACTGTCACTAACCCTGCAGATGTTTGTGGGCTCAGCCCATCACCCTGGAACAGGGAGGAAGGAGGAATGATTTCACTTAGAAACTATAGATTTTCTCCCCACAAGAAGGATTAATGCCACTAAGCCAAAAGAACAACTACCCCCATCTAAACACAGCATGAAAACATCCAGTTACAACAAGCAGAGATCGCTGAGCACAGATTAGGAGCCATTTCTCTGAGTTCTAGCTCTCCATCACCACCACTTCTAGCATTGCGACTGCAGTTAGGTCTCTTAACAGCTTTGGAATGTGGTGTTTGTGTGCCGAAAGGAGCCCTTTTATTTAAGAAATTACTTTGCCCAGAAAATTGAAAAGTGCTTTCAATAAGTCACACCATCTGCTGCTCTCATATTAAGTTAAAATTGGCCAAAATTGAATCTTCATTTATCTGACTTGTAGCTTTCACCTTCACAGTTTTTAGCAGTGTTGTTTGGAATTAACCCATAGTAATAGTCTTTAAATTGATAGGATTGGAGTTTGGAGTATTTCCTGAATCCAAAGCATTTTCCTACTTGTACTATTTGGTTATTTTCATTTTAACAATGTTGATATAAAAATAGAGACCACATACATATAACACAACTTTGACGCTGGTAATGAATGTACCTGACTCCAAAACAGAAGGGTAGCTTTAAAGGCATCAAGTGGGGACACATGTTTGTCTGGATGCTATAACTTTGTGCTAGCAATGCTGGGATGTTTTCCTATGTTTTTCATAAAATGTTAACTAGAAACCTCTTTTCTTAGTACCAGGTGGTCAAATCAATAAAACATATACTTGGGGATGTTCCCATCTGAGCTTTAATCATCTGAGCAAATAAATCTTTCAGTGCATGTTTTACTCTTTGAAGAGCTGAATGAAGATACAAACAAAATGCATGTTATTTTTTCTTATGGAATTGACTGCCTTAGAATAGCTATGATTACTGGAACATGAACCCATGCTGGCTGCTAGTAGACACTATATCTCAAATGCTTCATATTTTCCATTTTATCCATTTTGTGACTTTTATTGTTCACAAATCCAGCCAACAAAAAATAGAAATATTACTTAGAATCAAGGAACCATGATTTCTCCTTTATTCTGCTACATATGTGGCCTTGTTATCTGTCACTCTGCCATTTCTTTCATAGGCACTGGATTTTTCTTATCAAATGTGTGCACATGCACACAGACACACACATGCACACAGACACACACACACACACACACACACACACACACACACACACACCTTTCCCTGGATTATTTCTCTTCATCACTACATTGACTTTTCCCTAAATGCCTCAGAACTCCACGGAGGTAATTATTGAGGATGAATTGTTACGTGGTCTTTTATAGAAGAAAAGAAATCATGGTACATAAAATTTAATTGATGTATCATCCCATTCAGATTATTAGTGATCACATAACCATAGTCCAACAAAATGCTCAATCAAATACAGCAATATACAACACTCCATCTCCATGTGTGATCTTTTTCCTGGAAATACTTTTAGAGTACGTATATGTCCAAGTGATTATTGAATCATGACATTAGCAACAACATTTTTCTGACTTGCACACCAGTGTGAAGAAGGTGACACGATTCTGTGTATGTCTAATAATTTTTGACTGCTCAAGACACTAAGATACATTATTTATATGGCAATCAGTACACCACAACACTTTGATCCAATTGTATTTGTTTTTACATCATGGGCTACACACGATATTTTGTCTCCACTTTTATTTCATTTTTAATATTGGTAAAAATTTATCAAAATCATATCATGAATTTCTAAGTTATTTTGAATGATAAAATAAAAAAAAGCACTATTAAAGGGGAAAACTAAAAGCTATGGTATCAGCAACATACAGTCAATGTTTCTTGGCTTTGTCATTTATTGACTGTGTGACAGAGAACAAAGAGCAGTACTCTGATTTCCTAACTTTAAAACGGGGCGTTACTTCTTATAGAGGCATAACAAATATCAAGTGATATAATCATGAGATTAACCAATATTTCTGAATATATTTTGAGGAATGTGTTTCCTTGCCTTTTTTTATGGCCTTACTTCTATTCTTGTACGAGGCAGTAGGGAAGTATTTTTCAAAACACTTCATTTACTGTTTATTTTAATATTTTGTATTAGATACTAAGCAATGGTACCCTGCCTCTTAAGTCAAGAAAACCCTAAATACACATACATTTTTTGGAGGCACAGGATAAAATTATTGAGTCTATTGGGCTCTTTCTTTAAATTGTGTTGCCATTTACTTGTACTCGGTTTGATCACTATTTGCATTTTATAGGCAGAAAGTGACATGACATTCTTTACAAATATCGTGGATCCAGAACTGAAGCCAAAGCAATACGACTCCAGTTCAAATAACAGAGTTAGGTGTTTTCTTGTCTTTCTTATCTACACAGTTTGATAAAGAGTCAGTGTACCACAATGGTGGAAACAGATCCTTCATCAAGGTTGCCTCAGTTTCACCCCTGATGTGCAACTTAATAGCAAGAAAAATCAGGCAAGAGGCTAAAACTTTTTTCTCTCTATGGGGATTGTAATTATCACACATATATATGTATGTATTAAAGTATATTTAAGCAATATATTGGGCAAGTTAAATGAATTAATAGCATTAAACACACATAAAGCACATAGCAAGCAAATCATATGTATAGGCTATTTTCTCTATCAGTCTCTGTGAAGAACTGTGTGTGTGTGTGTGTGTGTGTGTGTGTGTGTGTGTTGTGCACATGTATTTTAAGATCTATGAAGAGGGACAATCTTATTCTTGGTAAGTAAAATAGTGGTATGCTAAGGTAGCTATGACTAAATAATAACCCGCTGTTGATAGTACAGATACTGGAATTCTTGAAATAGCTACTGTTCCTTTCAATTTCACTCTTAGTGCTTGGATTTCTATAAGCTCACATATCATAATGAGACTGAAGCAGAAATCTGTGTGTTTCTCTTCTGTATCATGCCAACTGCTTGTCAAACTCATCTCTATATTCTAAGAGTCCACAACACTCAAAGTATGCTCTCAATAAATGATTACTGTGTTGTCTCTAATACAGTGAATTGCATTGTGAAATGCCAAATACAATTTAGGGTTACAGCAAGTAAACACACATTAGGTATCTAAAGAATGGAATGTTTTCCATAGACCCATATGAAATACACAAGAAGATGCATCCATTCTATTATCTAATACCCACTTCCCTCTAAAAATGCAGAATAAACATGGATACAATTTTACCTAAGTAATTTTATTAAGTTTATATTTAGCTTAGGTGTGTCAGGCTGTAAACCACAAAGCTGTGCACAGTCTTACATGTAAAGGTTTATATGCCAAAAATACGTACACAAATTATCTTAGCAAAATTTATAACGTTTGCACTCATATCGTAGGCTTCTGATTTTCAGAATAGTAGAAATTACAATTCTTTTATAAATGGATCTACATAAATGGATTCATCGTAATTTTAAATTTCAAATGCTGTAGTTACTTTCTATGAGGTGGTCCAATAAAAATAATGAACAGCACTTGTGTAGTGAATCTGATAAGTCTGTAAATCATCAGGATAGAGTGTTATGTTATACTTAACCACAAGAATATAGTCAGGAAAATCTAGAATGTGAGATAAGGTAATAGGTTAAAAAACAAAAAAAACAAGAAAACTCCATTCTTCAACAAATAAGCTGTAAAGCAAAAAATGGAATGGAGTGAAAAATCTACAGGTTAAAGATATATTACCATCAATTACCATTGTTTCATATGTGGGCGTCATTTAGATTCTACTTTGTAGAAGCGTAGAAGAAAATGTAAGAAACAGTTAGACATGTAAATACAGACTAATTGATTTTCTTTCTTGTTCTTTTTGAGATAGGGTCTCCCTGTAGCCCCAACTGGCCTGGACTCACTATGGAGACAAGGCTGCCCTCAATCTCAGAGAGGTCCTCCTGCCTCTACCTCCTGAATGCTGGGATTAAAGGATTGTGCCACTGAGCCCAGAGACTATTTTATTTTTTAAAAGAAATATTACTAATTGAGGAAGAACAATTTGTGGCTTACTTACAGTACTCTGGGTTATACAGATAGACAGTATAAAGTATGGATGGAGAGAAACGACATCTGACACTCACCTTCTAGTAACTGGGAAGGGAAGGAAATACATAGAAGAGTGGTTACAGCACGTTTGTTCTAGAGATGATACCTGCAGGAGCAAGACACCTGTGTGCATGGAAATGGTAATGTTTACAGCTTTGTTGACTTTAGTGTATGATTTACATTTTCCATTGTAAACAGGCTTGGAAATATATATTACTTTAAATCTGCTCCATGAATTGTTAGATCTGCAAAAAGAAAGTACAGGGGACTTTAAGGAAGAGAATTCTTTCACTTGAAATCAACTGAATACTTAAAAAGATTAGTTAAATATGCCTTAGCTTATATATGATAATATGTCACTGCTGATTTCTTTAGAAAGGGAAAGTGATATTTTGAGAGTATCTCAAATTGATTGTAAACTGTATTATGTAATTTTTAGAATTTAACTACCAACAGATATGTGTGGAGACATCCAATACTGGGAGGCTGGTAGATAATAATACGTTTTTTAATGTTGTGAAATCTGTTGTGTGCCCTGTATATGTCTTAGTACTGCTGTTTTACAGGTACTGGAACAAATTATCATAATCTGAGTGGCTCATAAGCCACAGGAATTTATTTTTCACACTTTTGGAGTATGCAAAGTCCATGATCAATTCAGCTGAATTGGTAAAGCCCTGTGGCTTCATACATAACACTTTCTTGCTGCATCTTCACGTGGTAGAAAGGACAAGATAGATCTTTAGGTTCCTTTTTTAAAAAGCTCTGAGCTCATTCATGAGGGCACCACCCTTATAATTTAATTACCTCCAAGGGATCTGGCCATTTACCATCATCCCTTTGGTGATAAGGGTTCAACATATGAATCTGAGGCAACATAAATACACTTTTTGGAATATAATAGCATCATACTTGGCACTAGAGACCAAAATCAGATTTCGTTTAAGGAATTAACAAGCTAATGTAAAGACAGACACATAAGTGATTACAATATGTTAAGTGCAGTAGCAGGATTGCTTGTTAAACACAGAGGCATCAGTCAAATACGCATAAGCATCAGTATATGCATCTAGGGGAGGTTTGCTATGTTTTTGATGGGCTAGCTGTGAATCATTTGCTTGTGGTGATTTGCATCATAAATGAGTTAATGTTACCAAATTTTCACAAATCAAAACTTTTGAGAAAAATTTGCCTCTGACCAATACTTACTGAGATCTCTTTTAAAACACAGAAAATGAAAAACACTGTTAAAGTTATAATTTATGTGCACAATGTGCCTGATTTTTATTTAATGTAATTCATATTAAATTAATTTGATGGATTTTGAAGCTGAAGAGATAGAAAAAATATCCTATGCACTTAATATACTTTCATTTTAATTATGTGCTTAACATAAATACCTTATAGTACTAAATCATTATGGGCTGGGGAGATGGTTCTCAGGATAAAGTGTTTACTACTCAAGAGGGAGAATGGTAGTTCGGATCCCCAGTAACCACACAAAAGACTGATGAGCCCGGCAGCCAACGTGGTATTCCAGCTTTAGGGGGCCAGAGACAGGTGAACCATGGGACAAACTGGATGAACTAGACTAGCTGAATTAGCAAGCTCTTGATTCAATGAGCGATATGAGTCTCCATCTCCACATGCACACATGTATGTACATACTTGTACAAATGTGCACGCCACACATTTTGACTTTAGTGTATGATTGAAAGGAACACATATACATACACACATATCATGTACCCAGGCAAGAAATGTAGAATTGCTTTAGATTTTATAAGAGATTATTTTTATTTATTATTTTATGACCAGAATAATTTGCTGATATTCACGTTTTTAACACAAACTTAAATGCATGTTATTTGTATTCCTGTGCAGATTTCAAGTGTTTTTAAAACTTCATTTTTATATGCATTACTGGAGTTCAAGTAATTAGTTTGTCTTAAGTTTACAAGGTTGAGTGGGGAAAATATGTAATTTTATAGACGTGCTTAATACCAACATTGTTATCAGTGGAACATCATATTGTTTTTAGCTATGCTTAAAATCTTACATTTATCTAATATAGTATATGATATCTAGACTGTTATAGCATGGGACTGGAGAAATTGCTCACAGTTAAGGGTACTGGTTGTTCTTCTGAGGACCTGGGTTCGAGTCCCAGCATCAATTGGCAGCTTAAAATGGTCCCTAACTCCAGTTCCAGGAGATACAATGCCCTCTTCTGGACACCATGAGTTTGCACACATGGTGCAATTACATATATGTAGGCAAAACACACATTAGATAACTATTAAGTAAATAATAAATAAATGAAATTTAAAAAGTGATTCATCAGAATATGAATAGAACAGTTAATATCTCCAAACTGGCCACATGCATTCTTTTCCTTTTGCATCATTCTCAAGTAGTAGCTTCTGGTTCTAAATGCAAGGAAACAACATGAACAGGATGTTCTGAAGGCATAAGGCCACAGGTGGTCCTGCCTGAATGCTGGATGAAATAAAAGCTACTGTGGCCAAAGGAGTCCTAACCTTCTGTTTGCATTTCATCTCCTTCTCAGGGTATCTCTCAGAGAAAAAGAAGCCATCAGGTCAGCTGTCATTTTGACTTGTCTGTTAGTTCCCCTCTCTCTATTCTTTGAGATAATGACCTCATTTCTCAGTTAATATGATGCAGTAAAAAGTTAGGCTCATTTTATTTCCAGGAAAACAGGATGTCTGGGTCACAGTGTGTCCTGCAGTCTTACAGTGACTGTGTTTGGTCTCTTACTGAATCAGAGTAGGTACTTCATTAAACATACTTAAAATGTTTCTCTTCTATAGAAGGATCTGAAATCTGATTCTGTATTTTCAGGTTCATGTTTGCTTACTATCTACTGCTATACAGACTCTTGATATTATCAAACCCAGAGAGCATTCACTGTATGTATAAATTGTGGCACTCCAAGTTCTATGTGACTTAAGTGAATAGTTTGTTAGATCTTGTTACCCTTAAAGACTTTATCTTCTTCCTAATCGGAAATGATTACTACCTGTAATAATGTCTGACCCTAATTCCCCCAATTTTTCCTTTAAATAAGTAAAAGAACAACAGTCACAACAATTGCATTTAAGAAAGGTAATGCAATGGCCAAAAGCCATCTGCTCATTAGTAGAAACCACCTAAGTAATTGTATGTTTCTATAAACTGGTTGAATCTGACTTCTTGACTCCTAGTTTTCAGTTGGTTAGGTTTTTGTTTGCTTCATTTTTCTGGTATGAGTTAAGATTGTAGTTTCCATAGAGTTTCCAGTATTATTTACTCCAGACAATATTGTGGAGTGTCTTTTTGTATTATGTATCAGACTTGCACAAAATTTGTTAAGTAGAAAATATTCTATAAAATTTTCATGAATTGACATACATTTCACATAAGGTAGAAAGAAAGAGAGACTGTTTTCTAAAAATATGGATGTTTAATATATTAATCTTTGTACTGAATTTCTGTAACACCTTGTCAATGAAAATATGGATATCAAACAGAAAATTTCTACTGTTTATAAAATAAGCTATATTGAGAGATAGATTATATAAACTACCTATAGAAGTAATACCTATAGAAAAAGAAGAATATTGAGAATTTATCATATTTAGTCATTCCAAAATTAACTGAAAATATCAGAGTATTTGGAATATTGGAATATTCCTCAGTGAATCAGAAATGGAATTAATGTTAACAAAGCAAAACTGTCATTCTAAAACAAAATTCCAAGTGAAACATTATTTATATAATAAACTACACTGCATAAGACTTTCAGTTTGCTTTTCTGTTGCTATGATAAAACACTGACCAAAAACAACTTGGGGAGGAAAGGGTTTATTTGGTATATCACAGTCCCTCTTTGAAGGCAGTGAAGGCAGAAAATCAATCAGAAGCGGAGGCAGGGTGCTTGGAGGAAAGATGCTTACTGGCTTGCTCATTCTGGCGTATGCTAAGCCAGTCTTCTTATACAACCAGGACCATTTGCCAAGGTTTGGCACAGCCATAGTAAGATGGGGCCTCCCACATCCGTCAACAAAGACTATTCCCCATAGGTATGACCACAGGCCAATTTAATCTGAGCAATCCCTCACTTGAGACTTCCTCTTCTCTGGTGACTCTAGGTTATGTGAAGTTGACAATAAATACTAACCAGCAGCAGGACAGTTGAAAAATGATAAAAGATTAGTACTCCACATAGTTTTTCCTTAATGGATCTAATCAGTGAAGCAATGTATGTGAACAAGACTTTTGTGAGATGAATAATCATCCTAATATGGTAATATCTACTATCTCATATCTATATTAAAGATTTTGCATGTAAGAAATAGTACCAGGGTAATGTACATACTTCTATTTTTTCCCAAGTTTAAGAAAATAGATTCATGAAGATTCTCATAGATTAGAACACTCAGCCATTGATAATTACATAGATTACTCACCTCTCTCAGCAATGTATCACTTCTTACTTACCTAGGTAACTTCTTGTTACAGCAATTAAATAGGACAATTTTATTCTACAATGAAGACAGTCACACAGCAGCTGTTTCTGCCTGTATATTGAAGTGAGACTATCACTG
>NW_008332663.1:704133-753762 GCF_000622305.1 Nannospalax galili | reverse complement strand
TTTCTTTCTTTCTTTCTTTCTTTCTTTCTTTCTTTCTTTTTTCTTTCTTCATTCTTTCTTTCCCTGGTGGGCCCGAACTCCCTGTGTAGAGCAGGTTGGTCTCAAACTCACAGAGATCCACTTACATCTACTTCTGGGTGTTTATGTGTGGATCACCACACACAGCCAATAGGTTATTTAATTTTCCAAATAGTTAACAGCTGTCTTCTAAGAAAAAAAGCCACACACATACATAAACTGCATAAAATTGCTAACTATTCAGTATACTACTATGGAGATATTCAGTATACGATTATGCAGAAAGCAATGTCTTTTTCTCAAATCATGTATTTTTCAATTGAGATGTAAAGTCAACCATTTATCATCTATTCAAGTTTATATGTGTGTGAAGCAAAAACCCTGTAGAAATTTGACTTGCTATATGTGTGGTTTGAATGATTGAATTTCCTAGTGATAAGATGAATTTAATTGACTGGGAGCATCGGAGAAATAATCCTGTAACTTGCATCCGGAATTTATAATCTCATTTGTGAATGAATTTTACTTAAGTAAAATTTGCTATTTATTCTATTATTTGAACTACGAAATGTTTTCCATAGGAAAACCTGAAACTGTTGATGACATTAGCCTATAAATATCACTTGCTGTGCTTGAATATGTTAGATTAAGATTCTCAAGAGTGGTACCTATTAGGCAATTTTCACTTCAGGTTTGTGAATTCATCATGGCAGAGAGTGGCCATGGATGACAACAGCTGTTCATACTTCTTTGATGCCAGAAAGATTCCTAACTGTCCTGGGAGAATGAATTATAGAACCTTTTTATTCTTCTTTATATAAGTACCTGAAAATTACAATTGTGTGTGGTATTTTATTTTCTTCTTAAATATTATTTCTGGGGGAAAATTAATCTTCTGCACGAATCAATCTTCCTTTGCCAGATTTGTGTTAAACTGCTGTAGGCGGGTGGTAGATTCCATTAAAAGAGACAACAGCATCCTGGTGAAAAGACTTATTCCAAAGAACTTATCTACTGCTTTAAAGTCCTAGAGATGCAGAGATGTTCAGAGAAAACTTTCCTATTGTATGTGGCAATGTGTCTCCCTAATTTCATTTTCCTAGAGAAACTCAGATGATTAGCGTTGGGTACTGATGAGAACAAGACCATTGTCAGAACATCTGTTGAATCCGGCAAAAGAAAATTCCTATTTTATGGTCATATTCTCTTACTAACCAAGCAAGAGATGCTTCAGTTGCAAACTGTGACCATAAGAAATATTTGATCAGACAAATCCACGTATTTTCAATGTGAATATATGACTACCATCAGAAACTAAAAACAACTTCAACAGTAAAAAGATCTATGGCTGTCTATATTGTTTGCCTGATATTGTCAGAAAGTTAGCCTCTCTGAAACACAAATTCAACACTTATAACATAAAATTCATATGTTTTTATGAGAAACATCATACACAAACCTTTAGATTTATATTAAATTCATAATTACTAGAATGTTGTATTTATTTTTATTTTGTTATTTTCATATTATATCATGTGTCAGTTTCAACTTCTACCTTGGTAGAATGATATATTCATTTTTTTCACTGAAGTCATAAAACTTCAATATAAATGTAACAACTTCTGTGAAAAACAGGAGTACCAAATTCTAGTAAGAACAATGGAACTGAACTAGAACTCTAGAGAGCTTTCCAGATTAGTCAACCAGGCATGAACATGTAATCAGATGTATATTATTGTATTTACTATACCTTCTTGTGTGTGAATCTATAGAAGTCCATGACATATAATTTCAGCTGTATAGAATAATAGAAATATGTGATGTAATTTCAGGTAATATATCCAGCAAATATAAGTGACATTTCGAAATCAGATTAATAGAGAGCTTCTAAACAGCACTATGAGGTTGTATGATGTAGATTAGAGCTGCAGTTTCTAGTGGTCTATGTTTTACCATTCCCAAACTCACTCTCCCCTTATGAATGTTATTTGCCCTCACTTAGTTTACTTCTATGATGGAAAAAGAGCAACATGAATTCTGTCAGTTAACTAGTACTTAATTTGAGCAGTTTTCTTTTTTACCCCTACCCTAGAGAGCATTCCATGTTATGAAATATTTTCTTTTCTACACCCCCCCATCCACAAAGAAAGAGAGTTAGTACTTTTGATGGGAAGTGCATGTGTGCTTTCTGAAATGTAGCTTAATGAAAACTCTCTTTAGCTATCATCTACCTCATCTCATTTATATAATCTGGGATTCTGAACAGCATTAACTTCCAAAGAGAAGTAACATCAGGGATGGATGTGGCCAAGGAACATACCTGCTTTGCCCACTGAAAATGTCAATAATTGAAAATTCTATCAATTCCTTATTTTCCCATTAATTCTAAATGAATGAACTTCTTAATTCATTCTTCATGGAACCCTGGGGTTTGATGCCAAAGGTATTCAAAGGGTGCCACAATTTTATAAGCTATAATGATTTTCAATATACAATGAGGAATTTAAAAAATTACTGTTTCCTTCTGAGCTCATAATGTAACTCAGTATTCTGATGACACATTTATTCATTTTCCCTTCATTTTACCATGAAGGTCTCCTGGCTAAATCTAGTTATATTTACATTTGGACTGTAAATTTTTGGGATGTTGAGACAGAGTTTATTACAATTTAGTTATATAGATTTGACCAGACACAATATTCTTACTGTGATATTAGAAAGTAAATGAAATATAAAATGTTATCTGTTTGAAATCTTTATTGGTTCCAATGGAGTTTAGTTGTTTTTGCTGACCTAAGGCACTAATCAAATGTGGAGCTGCTGACACTGATTTGGTCTGTAATATCTTCTCCCCTTTAGGGCTCTAAACCACCACGAATGCTAAAAACAAAGTTCTACAAATGTATGAATTACCTTGTACTTCGAATATAAAGTACAAATTTAATCTCTAGTCTACAAAACGTTTTTTTTTTCTTTCCATTTTACTGTTACATATGATGAGTAATTTGATCAATTAGCCACAGTAAAACTACACTAATTTAGACTAATTGTGTGGAAAATTTTAATGAAAAAGTGGAAAATCTGATAAAGACTTAAGGATGCATTTTCCATAATATTTGCTGCCTTCTACCAATAACTAATTCAACCTTAATTCTTGGCTTCATCTATTAGTTTTTTAATGTAAAAATGTGAATTATTTACAATTTATGCTTGTTTTTGCACATACACAGGCACCAGAACACTTTTGAAATGTTAGCCAAACAATTCTCACTTCTTTCCTGCCCCCTGGCAGCCTTTATTCATACCAGTAAATTGCCTCATAATTCCTTTTTCAATGATAATGCAAACATTTAAAGATCTTTGAAAATATGAGATTTAAAAACCATTCTCTGATTCATTACTTCATTCAACCTACAATATTTTAAGTTTGATAGTCTACTAAATCATAAACGAGGACTTCAATGAAATCAAACACTTTAAAAACCCATTCTAAAATGTTATTGGAAAGTTAAGGAAATCATAATGCAAAATCTTTGTTAATCTACATATTGCTGTCCTTTAATTCCTAGAATAATTCCTAGCAATAAACTAATTACTGTCAACTTTTTAATTAAAATCACATGAAGGTATCTGATATGTGTATTAGTGGATATATTTCTATTACAGACTTTTAAAACAGGGCTAGTGCTCTTGTGATTACAAAATTTCCCTAACAGCAGCTGTGTAAACTAATAATTTGGATCTTGGTAGTAGAGAGGAAAGATAATCATGTAAGTTGAATTAAACACAAATATGTGTTTATCTCTCTGTAATAAATCACATAGGTCAATACTGTAGACAAATACAATGGGTTTAGTTTACTTTTCTGTAGTGATATCTTTGGAATGATTGTAAAATTGTTCCTGGATTATATTGAGAAATCATCTCAAACTATAATGAATCAATATATATGACTCCTTAGCAATAACAGAGATCCTCCTCACAGCACTGTTCAGCAGCTCTCCACCCTACATAGTCTACCTTCTGTTAGAGCTCCCAGCACACATTGGAAATGGTACCTCCTTTTTTCCCCCAAAGGTACATTTCTTTGTTAAACCCTAATAAGAAAATTGAGAAGCTAAGTTTTCCAATTTTCAGTAAGATAAATAAACATTAAAAGATAAAGGTCAGTTAACTGGTTTATTTTGTTGCCATTTCTTAACCATAAGTATAGTCTCAAGGGGAAAAAATAAACCTTTTTGCAGAAACCAAATAGCCATAGATTGTATTTGAGGACTTTTCTTTTTCCTTTCCTTTTTTCTCTTTCAGCAGGGGATAGGAGTTAATACAGACTTGAACTCTGATATCTCCACAAAATATGAAGAAGGGGCCTTAGTTCCCATTCCATGTTAGAGCCCTGAGTGTGAATGAAGGCAGTCCTCCAACACAGGAAACAAAACAAAACAAAACCCAAACGAGGTTTTAAATTCATTACTGTATTTGTTCTCTAAGACCCAGTTCATTCATCTGTTAAATATGATGACAAACATCAAATTGAGGTGTAACTGAGAGGTTGGTTCCAGTTCTGGCTTTTAAGGGGGAGAAGATAGAAAGAGGGGAGTGGATGTAGAGGATATAATTGAATATGAGATCAATATGAATTCTTCCTGAATGTGTTTTTTTTTTGTTGTTGTTGTTCTGAAAGTCACATCCTTCTACAAAATATTCGGAAAATAGCTCTGACCCCTATCCCAAAACTATAGAGTGTAAATTTTAGGGTGGAGGTGAAATTGAAATCCCCATTTTTGACAAATGCCTTAGTATTCACATTGAGATTGAGAAGTGGTAATGGATCATATTACCATTCAGTGGTTCATATCAGCACTTTTAAATTAAAGAAGAGACTGGAATGGAATGAAATGAAGTAGAGTGGAATGAAATATAACAAAAATAAAATAAGTGTGCTACATGAAGTAATGCAAAACACCATTCAATGAAGTTTCTCATTTGTGTGTCGGTGAACAGGATAGCAATATAGTTTATTTCTTCACGTTATCTGTGCTTTAGCTGTTGTTTGGAAGAAAATAAAAGAAAAGAAAACCATTACTCCTGAGTTCTCTTACACTAGATTTTGTAAATGGCTATCTAAAACAATGGAAATTCTTAGACATTTCTGTCCCAACTACTTGGGTTATACCCATGTGCACTTTATAAAAAGTGATCCTTGGGATATTTTTATAGTCTACATCTTTAGGGATAAGATTACAGTTTCTTAACATGTTTCTGTTAATAATCTCTTCTTACTTAATTTTAAATTTGTCTGTAACCTCTAGTTCTCAAATGTATATTTCATGATGGAAGTCCCTCCCATGAGGGTCTTCCAGGGGAGTCTGCCATAAGTGTAGGAGGATGGATGTCATCTATTGCTGGTTTCAACCAAGTCTTTCATTCTCCTGGTAGCAGTGACAGCTCTTCAGGAGCCCAAGCCAAGTGGCAACTGCCAGGATGTCTTCCACGAGTATGTCTCTGTTGTTGTTGACTCCACCCCCTTGAAATTTGTTCTTTTAACTTCACTCAGCAAGGGACCTAGCTGGCTGTGGCTCTAATCCTTTACAGATGTCTCAAAGTCTCTTAACCATGCATGTGCCTCTGTGGGGCAGTGGGGTCAGGTGTAGAGTCAGAGATGAATGCAGTAGTTGGTGTTGGGTGTTGCCTAAACTAAATTTCCTGATAATAGATGATATTGAGTCCAACTTTGTTGTATGTTCTAAGCATCATTTCACTGTAAACTGTGGAAATGATGGTGTTCCTGTTAGTAACACTAGCAGGCACCAAATAAGGTGCTTAATGTCACACATTGTTTATATAAGTATAAAAATTTTTAAAGAAAAGAAATCTATCTAAATCATGGGAAATTTTTCATTTTCTTTCTTCTTTTCTTTCATCATTTTTCCTTTGTTTTTTGAGGCAGGGTCTCACTATGAAGCCCCAGCTAGCCTAGAACTCAGTATGTTGACCACCCCAGTCTGGCCTTGATCTCACAGTGATCCTCCTGCCCTGCTTCCCTAGTGCTAGGAATTCTTTTCCTATTTTTGTCCCCTAAAATTTTATTTTTTGAATGCATGGCCATGGACCCTCTGAGGATATTAGACAATGTATCAGTTGATTTCTGTGTACACAGAGATTGAAATTCTGGATTGTTTAACAAGAATTCATTAGCCGTAGTACAATTTTTCTCTGTATTAGAGAATGTGACATGAGACATGCAGGAATTATCTTGCCTTGTATCATATACCCAGTGAATGCCAGAGCTAGGATTCAAACCCAGATAATGCAAGAACATTTAGATCTGAAGAACTCAAGAAACGTTTCTAATTGTCCTTGAAATGGAAAGTATAGGCATAAACTATAAGACAGGCCTACTTACAGTTGAGGGAAGGACAGTGAAGTTCCTATCTTCTTTCTCAGTCTTCTCAAACTTCTTTCAACCTTCAGAGAAATAATTCTTTAAATCTGTATCAATCATAACAGACTTCCTCATGTCACAAAGGATTTTCTCTTTTTATTTATTTTTATTTTATGTGTATGAGTGTACTGCCTGAATGTATGTAAGTGCACCCATATCCTGAAATGCCTGTGGAAGTTAGAAGAGAGTGTTGAATCCTCTGGAACTTGAGTTATGGATGATTGTTAGCCACCATATGGGTGCTGGGAATCGAAACCTGGTCCTCTGCAAGAGCAGTCAGTGCTCTTAACCACTGAACCATCTCTCCAAAACAAAAGTTTTTCTTTAGGATGGTATTCTGTGTTATCTGGGAGTAACAATACAGGATATAGAAACCAATGCTTAAATAATACTCTCATTATTGTTAGCATGCTATTCATAAATCAATGCATAGCTATTATAGGACAGAGGAAGGGCAATTTGGCATAGGTGGTTTTAAGGCAATAGAATGATTTAAGATATTTGAATGAAAGAGGAAATTGATACATATATATACACATATATGTATATATATATATATATCATGTGTGTGTGTGTGTGTGTGTGTCTGTCTGTCTGTCTCTGGAAATGCCAGCAAATAGGAGGAAGTAGTCAGAGCAGGGTTGCAAAAATGCTTCATAAGGATGCCTAATGATGGCATCCTCTTAAGCTATCCTAGTCTTAGAGGAGGAATTAGCACTTAACCACATGGAAATAAACACAGAGATGGCAATAAATTTTTTTAACATGAGAACTGAATCTCTCACAAGCCCTACAAGATTAATTGCTAATTAATACAAAAATAGCCTTAGATGTCTCTTGATAAGTGCTAGATAAATTTATGAAGATAAATTTTCTTTTTTTTTTTTGTAAAATCACATTGGTTATTCTAACACTAGTTAATAGATAAAAACGTTAGTCATTCTGTGCCTGAACAAAATCCCGAGCTGATTTTAATTAGAAATTGCTTTTCTTAGAGAATGTGCTGGAGGTCTAAAAATTAATATCCCCATGCCAGTCATGGCTGATGTAGATACAAAGTAAATGGGATGAGATATTCATTCAAGTTTTTCTACAACTGTTTTCAAAATGTAGACTATTTCCAGAAGATTGGAGATGTTTTATAACAAAATACACTCATAATGAGACTATTATAGAACTATTACCTCAAAGGCTAAGCAGAGAGGAAACAGGAAATATACTTCCACAGCACAGGCTTATAAATGCATGATGATTAGATACTGAGACTTAACCAGCACCCAACCAAATTAAATTTGGATTGATTTCCAATTGTCTTTTAGGACTAGAATGGATTTTTCAATCCTGTTGACAGAGATACTCAGCCCTTTCCCTAAAATACTTTTGGAAAGTGGCCTAGGCGTTAATATTTTATTTCATTTATTTATTTATTTATTTATTATTTATTTATTTATTTTTATTTGCCAGGTTACTCAAATGTGCAGCCATGTTTGTAAACAGTTAACATCGGTAAAATGAAGCAGAAAGGTCTATCTAGTTTTAGGAAAATAGCTCAACCTTGGATGGTTGAAAGTGCTTCACAGCCTTTATAAAGTTGACTTATATGTAACAACAGCAAACTGCAGATGTCAGTAAGGTTTAAATCCAGATATCTCATTTTATCCAAAGGAACTTGGGTAAAGCCTTTGTCATTGTTGGCTAAAATAATTGACTTTATTCCCTGAGAATGGGTTTTCTCATGTTATCCACGTTCTTTGTTTTGGTACAAATATGGACTTTATTAATTGGGAGTATGCACAGCCAGTTCTGCTGTAATGTGTCATACATTCTTATGACATCTTTTGTCTTCAAATAAGCTGCCTGTACTAATGGTGGCTTAGTAAGACAAGTGCTCTTATCAATAAATTCAGAAGCCTCAGTGACTGTTTATCGACTGCTCAAAGGTTCAGCCAAGGCCACATTATTGCCTGATGAGTAAGAGTCCATCTGTGGATTGCCCAGCAGCTGTGTGAGAGTAGACAGTCTCCTCATGGGTACTGGCTGCTTCTTCTGTAATATTCAGAATAATGGGAGGACTTGTCCGTCCATAGCGTGATCGTGACAATTAAATGAGCTATAACTGGACACACAGTGAGCAGTCAGTGACTATTAGAGAAAATCAGAACGCATTTTAAGTTCATACAATTTGTCAACCATATCACTACCAAGGCTTTGCCTTTTTTCATTGTTTTCTAAGAATTTTCTGATACCAATTACTGCTTTTAATTGGGCTTCTGCTTGTACTGATCCATTCTTGCAATGTATTCACTTCTTTCTCAGAGTTATCTCTGATTTTATTCGAGTTCTTTGTCAAACTGAGCACAGACAAAAAATGTCATCCCTAATGTATGACCTGACAATATAAAACAATTTTCAAACAAACCTAAAGCTAAACATTAAGAAAACTGAGACTATCTGGCTTTCACTACACAATAGGAAGTAATTATATGTTTTATTATTAATGCCACTTATTAATATATAGAAAGAATGTGATAAGAGCCAAAAGAGCAAAAAAAAATCATTGAATCAAATAATTTTACAAATTATAGTTGCCAGATATGTTGAAATTTTAACATTTCTAAAGTGAAAGTTAAGGTGTTAGTATTGTAATGTGTGGGAAATGACAATATTTATAAACTTGTATAGAAAATAATGCCAATTGGTTCATCTGTAACACAAACCATACACCTAAGGCTTAGGGAACATTGTAGAAGAAGGGGCTGGACACCTGCTGGTAGAAAATGTCTTCTAAACATGATAGGGAAGCTGCTTTCATAAAATCACAACAATATGGTTGCCTAAGCAAAACTTGCATAATGATCACACCAATTGATATGCCAACGTAGATGGGGGAAATTTCAGAAGGTTCCACCTTGAGATGAAGAACTACAGGCAATTAATGCTGAGGGAGGGAGAATCAGTTTTATCCACAGACAAGTTCCATGATAGATTATCCAATCCCGAGCTCTAAATACATGATGGAACTACAGTAATTAAAGAAGAGGACATAAAGGGAATGGAAGGATGTTAGAAGAGTTGGAGGGCAGAAAATATGGAAATGCAGTACATATGTATGGATTTCTCCAAAGAATTTTTAAAAATAGAAAATAATATCTGGGAATTTTTAAAAGTTGTTAAAAAGGCTAGGAGTAGAAATATTTTAAGTACAGTCCATTGACTCTCTTTTAAATATGGAGGGTAGGTAGGCTCAGGAAGTTGAAGAATAGTACTAATAAAATATGATCATTCTGCAAATGCTTCATGGATTTGTTTTTCCCATATGCTCAAAAATGTCCATTTCCATAATTTTAATAATTCATCTATTAATTATCAGGATATGATATAAGGAATAAATTATTTTTGTGGTGTTGAATATTAGCATAAAATATGGGAAATACTGGATAATCAGATTACTTTACCAAGTTATGCATTAACTTTGAACTCAGGTTCCCAGGGTTTTTCTGACTTTATACTCTTGTCACCAGAGTTCTCTTGGGGTCTCTTGCATGATCAGACAAACCATATAATATATTTTTATGTGAACTTATTACGTTTTATGCTCTTGGGTGGGGAGGGGGTAAATGGGGGAACTTACAAGGAGACAGCACTCTTGCGCCATAGCTCAGAGCCTGCCAATCCAGATTGCTCCTGGGCCCGCTCATAGTCTCCGTTAACTTTCACCCACCTCGCCCTAGGTTGGTAAATGCTCCCTGTCATGTCCATCCAGGTGAGATGCTAGGTCATCTTTCTCTCCATGCCTGCCCGGTGATCCTGGCAGCTTGCAGCTTCCATCCCAAGATGGCCACAAGCCTCTCCTTCCACAGCTAACTCTCCACACTCAATTTTCAGCAATAGGCCCTGCCCCTTGGAGAAGCCAGGACCCCTGGGGAACACAAGCCTACTGCATGAGAATCAACCACTTTTAATTCTCTGTGCAAATCAGGTTGTAGATAGCCATATATCTCTGAAGAATCACAAAATACTAACATTAGTATTTCATTATTTTATTTGACTTTTTTCTTCTGAGATGCTCAAGGTTATAATATGAGAAATTCATCCCCCTAAACTTCCTTTGCTCACAAATAAAAAATAAAGATGAAATGAGAAAGAAGAAAATGAATAGTAAATATCTACAAATATGGAAATTATAATTAGGCACTAATTATGATTTCCATGTCACCCCACTGTAGATTAGGGTATTCTTGAAAATCATGATATTCATTATCATCATCATTTTTCATTTTTTCTTTCTATTTTATTGTGATAGGAAGAAAACAACTCTTCTACTTTCATAGATTGATTTTAAAGCCTTTTACAAATCTATGGTACATGGTTACACTTCTGTGCCTACTTCAGCATTATTACTTAGAGATCATTCTACTTATGAGGTTTTATTGTATCTTTAAAGGTAATAGGTTATTGTTTATATGCACCAAAGATGCGTCATTGATCAGGGCAACTAAGAAATGGCCCAGTATTGGTCAATTTATACTTGATGTCAGGAAAAGAAATTCTGGTATTCTGACTTGATTTCCTCTAATACAGTATTAGTTGTCAAATGAAAGACAACTCAACCATACATTTATAGTGTTTTTTACCCCCACAAAGATGTCATACTGTCTCTGTCCTTCTCATTTGCTTTTGTTTCTTTGAGGGTTATTGGCATTTGCAATGCATTATAATAACAGTAGCATACTTGGTTACATATCTGTAATCACACTATGTGGGAAACAGAAGCAGGACGATTACCACAGTTTCAAGACCAGTTTGCTCTATCTACACAAGTTCCATGCCACCAGGGGAAGCATAGGGGAAACCAATTTTGAAAAAACTGAAACAAACTAAACAAATAATAAACACAAAGATAAGGTTATAAAGACTATTTAATGAGCCGTATTATATTTTCTAAAATATGACTTCCAACACAAAAGGTAAACCAAAATACTTAAATGTTGTTATACAATAATTACTGGAATGACATGCTGGAATGACATGCTGGTTTGCCCCAACAGTGAATATTAATTAAAATTCAGTTGTAACAGTAGACACTAACATATATAATGAATGTGAAGACTGACTCAGCTAACTCATTTTCCTCTCCTCTCTACCACAACTAGGATCTGTGGCCCACTGTGTAAGTTTTCCATTGCTCTAGAACCAATTACTAGGAATACAATGGATAAAACAATGCAAACGTATTCAATCTTTACAGTTCTTCATGCAGGAAATGAAAATGTATCTTGGTCGGCTGAGGTTCAGGTGCTAGCAAAGCTATGTGCATTCTGAAAGCCCTGAGGAGAATCTGTTTCCCTGCTTTTAACAGCTTCTAGAGGTCACTTGTGTTCCTGGCATGCAGCTACCTCTTCCCCACTCTAAGCAATGGGAATACAAGAGTCCTCCTGGAAATCCTCCACTCTGACCTCTTCTGCTGCCTCTTTCATCCACTTCCAACAATCTTTGTGATAATCCAATTGAATCTCCCTGCCTTAAGGTCAGTTGATTAGCAAATATAATTCTATCTGCAGCCTTAATTCTTCTTTATATGTAAGGAGTTACACTTGGAACTCCCATCAGTTTGAATGAGATGCTTGTTAAAGGGTTGATTTTTCTGCCTTGCATTTCACTTTTCCTTATTTTTTCTAGCGTCATTCAACTTAGACTAAGAAATAAAAATTAGATTAGACAGGCCTTGAATATATTACTCCATATGGTCACTCATAGCTTTTCTCTAAAAAATGTTCAGCTAATTAAGATGTTAGCAGAGGTGGATTCACCTGTGTAATAGTTACACGCAATGTTAGGTTACATTCAGTTTCATCATTCAAAGTTTAAGTGACACTTCAGGGACTTCTTAAACTCTCCTGGATTGATTCCTGTCAGACACATGAATCTGTGTCTTACAGGGAAAGTTATCTGAGGACACAAACCTTCATTCCATGCTATATGAAACCTCAAGGAGTTTAAATGGATGTAGCTCCCTAAGCAGATTTCACCAGGTGCACTTTAGATGAAATATCTAAGATAGAAAAGGAAAAAAAAAAAAATAGAGAACAAAATGGAGCATCTGTTTGAGTGGCTCTGAAAATGCATATTTCATTTTCATTCACTTCAGTATGGGAGAATCCAGGGAAGAACTTCCGATGCGGTCCCCTGTCTGCGCTTCTGTGTATTTTAGGGGGTAGCTTTTCAAAGTTTTTTTTTTTTCACTGTTTATTTGTTCACTTCTGATGTTTTAACATTCACAAACCTGGCCAGGCCTGCTGGAATTCCACTTGGTTCTTGAACATTGCCCCCATGAGCTGCAGCAGTCTAGCTCTGACTGTGTTATTTACCACATAGGTTTATCGATCTCATTCAGCTGTTTCTGGAAATTTATCAGCGTGTAGGGCAATCATGCAAAGCAAGCCAGGAGCCCAGGAACTGAGTTTTTGGTGATTATCACAATGCCTAAGTGAAAAACATAAAATAAAAGAAAACTTCACTTATATTCTGTGAATGTTTTTAAATGATTAAACTACACCTTGCTCAACCGGGTTTAATGACTGAATTTGCCAGATATAGATTTTTTAACACAGTGGTAGGCACAAAGTAAATGCTTGATAAGGTTTTGTTAGGTTGAATGCCTTTATGAAGATATTTTTCTCATTAATTATCTATCAATATTCTCCTTTCCTTACATAGGAATCACTCTGCTTTCCTATTTTCTTGTATATGTAAAAAAAGAGGCTTGCAAGGGAGTATGTCTCAGATGAACTGGGGAGTGAAATCCAATTGTGATCCAGCATGCAGTCACCATTTTATTTCCACACTGCCAACACCTGCTGTTAGGATAACACATATCTGGTAGAATGTGTTTGTATTGTGTTTGCACACAGTAGGAACACAAGTTATCATCATTGTGTGACTGAGCAAAGAAAAAAATGACAGACTAGTGGTTTCAGAGTGCAAGAATGGTTTAGACATGATTTGGGGCATTTCTTTCCATTTTCTGAAAGATGTTAAGCTTGGTAGAAGCTGGCCGTTTTTGTAACACTATTAATGTAGCTAAAATGTTTTATTGCCTTACATATTTTTGTTTATGATGTTTATTCGATGAGTAAGTACATTACAAAATGTATTAATATGTTCAAGATCAGAAAGTATAATTAAGGAATTTTGTAATGAATGAACAAGTTAACTTTGAAATCATTGATTTCAACCATTTATTCACTGATCCAGTACATATATTCTTATAGTTTATGGAAATTGTTCAGCTTCAGAGGATGGTGAGTGTCATCTGCTACAACTCATTTTAAAGTTGAAGATATATGTAAGATTAATTATTATCCCATATTTTACATTTGATAACAGGGACACTCTTCAAATTCAACTCTCTCGATCTCCTAGGCCAGGCTTATTTTTCAGAAAAGATGAAATGTCAAAATTTGTTAATAGATACTACTACTATGTAATATAGAGTGTGATTTTTTTAAACTATATTAAGTACTATTAATAAAATGCATCCATAAGAGATAACCACTGATAATGAAAACTTTACAACTAAAAACCCATAATATTACGTACAAATATTGATGCAAGAGAAGAATGCATACATTTTTAAATACTAAGATATACTTGATGTGGTGGCAAATGTGTTTTTAATAATTTTGTATAACAAAGATGCTATTATTTAGCGTCTTCATTTTTGTGTTTCAAGGAATTAATTAAAGAACTGATTATAAAACCAGTAATATTAAAACTGCACAGAGTTGGAACCCTTTGAATAAGGAAAATCATTAGCGTCCCAAACTAGTCATCTGTCTATTGAATACACAGAAACTGTGACTGAAAAACAAGACTATCTGGATTTCTAGATCTGCTAGTGGAGGACTTACGTGAGTTCCCTGACCAACATGTCCCTGATGGATCACATAGATTAAAAACTGCTGTGGAGAAATAAAGTGAAGGCTCATATGTCCAATCCTTAGTAAGACAGGTTCATTAGAAAGGGTGCAGAGATTATAAATAGAGCTAGGATCTTTTATTCTTCTTAGGTATGATATGGATAAAATGAGAAAATTAGGCACTTACAGTGTAAGTCTGCTTCTCTTAAAAAGTTTGCACCAAGGATTAACTTTCACTTTTAAGAAAAACAAACAAATAACACACGGTAAAAAAAGTCAAATTGTCAATGGCGCTATTTGCTAATCATGGTTCCCAGAGCCCCAAACCCTAATTTTCCTTATTATTACATGAAACACACGCATATCACAGAACTACCCCCACCACAGTTACCACCAGGACTACTAATAGCAACACTAAAATGAAGAATAGCAAATATTGGCAATACTTTCAAACACTATTTATGTTTAACTTAACCTTCAACTACTCAATGAGTGCTATATTGTTATGCCAGCTATTATATTAGGTAATTTATAGAATACTGGTTCTATGATTATAAGAATTTTTAAGGCTTGATTCCCATTGCTAAAAACTGCTATTTCAATGTAGGATCTTAAATTCAGACAGGTAAAATGACTTTTCTTAAGTTATGAATTAACTAGAGATAAGGTTAGGATTTGATTGTACTATTTTTTTGGTTCCAGATTCTAAGCAAGTTTTCACATAGCCCATAGCAACCTGAAAAACAATTTATGAGCTAAGAAATACATGTGTTAAGTGCACTGTGTAGAAGCAACAGTGGCTTTAAGTTGGTTTGTTAAGCAAAACAGGTCCTTGAAGAGATTGAGTTGCAAACATTCTCATCCTGGTACCATACAAAAATGTATGTGACACACTCAAAATAACATCCTTCCAGGGCATGATGCTATATGTTTTAACATATGAATAATATCTCATTTCATGTGCTAATAGTCCAATGTGGTCTATATTAACTGAACTGCATTTTGCTGAGGATCTAGATATATTTCTACTTTTCTCAGAAAGATAGGCTCACAGAACATGTATGTTTTCAATTCCACTGAAAGGGAACCTTGGGTTTTATCCTGTTTATATCACCATCTCCCCACATCTTTTTGTCTGAAAACTAGAAATAACAATCTCCTACCTTATTAATCTTATAAGAAAGGCACACTGGTATATTCTATGTGCAATAATGTATAAAATAATATGTAAATATCAACTATTTTCCCATTACTTTTTAGAGTGCATTCAACATCAGTGTTTACTTTTTGTATTCTTTATATTTGAGAGTTTCATACATGTCACGTATACAGTGTGTTTTGATTAAATTCATCTTCTAGTTCTTCTCCTCCCATCCTTCTCAGTTGTCTGCATAGATCTCCCTCACAACTTCATATTCTCTTTTGTACAACTGAGTCAAATTGGTGTTGTTAATATGTTCATGGGTAAAGGGCTATCTATTGGCACATGAGTAACCTACTCTGGGCTGCATTCTTGAAGAAAACTGACTCTCTCCCAGTGACCCCCAACTGCCAATAGCTTCATGAGCCTTTCCACTATCTATGTTGGACTTTTGATTGGCTTGATCTTATGCAAGTCACGGACATGTAGCCACAGCCATGGTCAGTTTATGTGAGGAATGATTCTACCATGACAGGAAAACACTATTTTTACAGCAGTCCTCTGCAATCTCTGACTTTTTTGGGACTTTCCACTCCCTCTTCAGAAATGATCATGAGCCTGGGAGGAGGGGATGTAATCAATATTTCCCATTTAGTGCTGAGCACTCCACAGTTTGCTATTCTCTGCACATGGGCTAGTTGTGTGTCTCTGCCTTATACACAGTCTACTTCAAAAAGAAATTTCTTTGATGAGGGCTGAAAGCTGAACTAGAGGCAAATATTTTAGGACACTGATACAATGTTCCTTTAAGAACATAATAGTAGTAGGTTCTCCCCTAGGGCCTGTAAACTCCTAGCAATGGGTTCTTGAACCGGTTCTCAGTAACAGGGCTGAGTTCCTTCTTGTGAAGGGACTTTAAATCCTATCAGAGAGTAGCTGATTCAACATATGCTTCTTATGTAAATGTTTGCTCTCACTTCATCATTGGATAACTTTGGGAAAGTGGTTCGAATAAAATGGATCTACATTTCTGTCAGCATCTGGCATATCTTAGTTTAGAATCGTTCTTTTGGAAGGTGAAAAGATCTGTGTTGAAGAAAGTCGTGTCTAAAGATGTGGAAGTCATGAGAACCGTGTTTCTTTCTGGCGGTAGTGTCTAACCAAAAGACAACTGAAGTAACCACAATAGTTATTTTTTTATTTTGTTTTATTTTATTTTTACTGTTTTTGAAGAGAAAACAACAATATTTGTAGTTTGATACAATGTTTAGATTTTTATCCAGTAGCAAAAAGTTGTTTCATTTTAAACAATTTTTTTTAAAAAGGTTTAATCTATTTTTTTTTTTTTACAATTTCATACATGAGCACAATGTATTGTGAGCATACTCAGCCTCTGTTACAGGCACGTTATTGTCCTTCCATTCCTGCAAACCCTCTTCTTCCCAACTACTTCCCCTCCACATTTCCTGTTTTATTTTTTGAGCTGGTCTTTTGCAGGTGGCCATGGTTGTTGTGTGGTCATGATTACATCAGCTGATCATATCCTATAGACAGTGTTTCACAGCACTTCTCATCCTCCAGCTCTTAGAATGTTTTTGTCCCCTCTTCTCTCGTGTTCCCTGAGTCTTAGATGATGTGGTACAGTCTTGTTTCCATAGTAAATAACAAGGAGAAAAATTATCTGAAATCTATGTAACTTTGATTTTCTGTGCCAATATTTTAGGGTATTAATAAGGAGCAAGGAGTTTTACAAACCAAGGCTTAGCAACAAGTCATTGAAAAGAAGCATGCAAATAATCCACAAACTAGGAAAAGGCCTTTGGAGTAACTGGATGTCTCTTTTCACGATGTCTTTGTTCACCTTGTACTGGATTATATCAGAATGAGGAATCTCAGCCAAATCTGGCTTTCTGTTTAATTTTGAATAGTCAGCCAGATAAGATTGATTTTTTACAGTTTTAAATCTTGAGAAATAACAATAGCAATATTTCATGGATTGGAAAATTATCTGAATCTCAGAATTCTGTGTCCAAAAGTGAGGTCTTGCCAGGATGTGACTATCCGTTCACTTCTGTTTGTTTAATGACTTTTCTTGTCAAGCTGCCTGCCGAGGAGCTGCAGCAGAGTTCTATGGCCCACAAAGCCTAAAATATTTACTTCCTGGCCCTTTATGGAAAAGTTTGCCAAACCCTGGAAAAGATTTGAAAGAAACCAGTAAGAAAAAGAGAAAAAAAATGGAGCAGATAATTGTGTCCATAATATAGTAGGCCAACAAACTTGTGTTTTAAGAACATCTGTTTTTCTAGAAGTTTTCGAGGGAAAAAATGTGTCTAGCTTTGCCAAGAGTTTTCAGCTTTGATTATTCTGTTTCCTGACATTTTTTCATGAGAAGAAAACTAAAATATCAAGAGGTCAATTTGCATCTTCAGGATTAAATAATTTGTGTAGTAGTTGCACATTAAAATTAATTATTTTTCCTAATTTATAAAACATTAATCTGTCACACATAGGAAGCCTGAGGAGAAAACGTGAATGAAATGAAGAGCACATTCCTGGTATGCAGGAACCACCCTTTAATACTGGAATCATTGTATTTTGTAGTAATTAGTTTGTGGTCTATAGTTCTGTATTCTTTAACATTCAAGTGCACATAAAAACAAAAATGTCAAACATAAACTCACACAGGTCAAGACATAGCTATTTAACTTTGCTTTCTCCAAATGAGAGTCTTAATTAACCAATCCACATGTCTCAACATGTTATTTCCGAATATCCTTTCATCTATAGACATGAAAGCAGGACAGACATTTTGAAGTATGAAGGAATGTTGAAACTTCAGCAAATGAAGAGACCTCTAAAAAGTTTAAAGACCTGATTAAAGTTTGTTTAAGTGTTCTGCCAAATATCCTGCCACTAATGTACTGTAGAATCCTAGGTATGTTTGCTCAGTAGCTCTGGCACTGACTGAGAATGTTTGCATGTTCAAGTATGTGTTCATTTGCAAGGAAATGTCTTCCAGCAATAGAAAGCTCTACTTTAAACATAGAATGCAGCATGATTCTAGTGCAGTATGATTGTTTCAGTGCTTTATGAATGACAGAGTCATTAGAAGTCTGTTTGATGGACATAACTAAGTGAATTGGAAAAAAGAAAGCCTTTCAGAAATAATTGATGTGACTGAGACAGCTGTATGTGAGTTCCAGATAAGGAGACAATTTACAGAGAAACCACTCAAGCTAAAAAGGAAGGTGCAGATTTAAAGTTCACAATAAAGTTGTCTGTTAAACACAGCAGTATTCAATAACTAAAAGATTTAACCTAAAGTTCTTTGCGATAGATGGCATCCTTAGGGCCCCATCGTCTTACAAATAAAATTCCCATAAAGGTACAGTCACTACTTATAAAATATGGAGTCTAATGGGAAAGTATCTAACCCAATGATATATTTTCTCTTTGACTTGGAGGAATGTATAAAATATATGATTATAAAAATCATAAGTCTATGTTTCACTTTTTTGAAACTGACCATTGCTCTAACAAAGAAAGCATGCACATTTATTCTGTAGCTTCAAAACATTTGCTAGTGTAGCATGAAAGAAAAATATCTTTAAAAATATTTTATTATTTTTATTTTATTAGTATGACTGTATTGCCTACATGTATGTGTCATCATGTATATAAGGCATCCGTATCATGCAATGACTACAGATGTCAAAAGAGGGCATCGGATTTCCCTGGAACTGGAGTTACAGATGATTGTTAGCCTTCACATGAACACTGGAAGGCGCTGGGAATCAAACCAGGTCCTCTGCAAGAGAAACCAATGCTCTTAACCACTGAGACAACTCTCTAGCCCCACGAAAAATATCTTTAAGTATGTGTGATTTTGGAATACAATAATTGTTTTTCAAGTATGATACTTTTTATTCATTCAAACAACTTGGAATGGATAAAATAAAGGTTATAGTATGCAGGTATTAAA
This sequence comes from Nannospalax galili, assembly GCF_000622305.1. NCBI lineage: Eukaryota > Metazoa > Chordata > Mammalia > Rodentia > Spalacidae > Nannospalax > Nannospalax galili. The sequence goes on along the minus strand of NW_008332663.1, from coordinate 734,257 downwards.
GTATTAATCTATGTTCTTTTCCTCAAAGCTATACATATAATTTCTGACAAATACATTTTAAGACATATCACCTGGAATATTACATATTAGCAATGATTAAACTTTGTTTTTTATTTTAGGTTTATTAAATTAATTTTAAAAGTAAATTATCACTGTAGTCATACATCACTGCCCTTGAGTTCCTATTGTCCAGAAAGAAGGGACGGCAGAAAGAGGCTGCCATTGTGAGGTCACCTGACAGCAGAAAAGTAAACAAATGAAGAAGAGGTCTCTCCCTGTGCGATCTCTAGATTATCAGAAAATAAAGTGAATGAAATTATATGAATTTTAGAACATGATGATTACAAGACTGTAGGATGTTGTAAAGCAGTGTTAATGGATTTCTGTTCCCTACCAGTTGAAGAGAGGACAAGGTGCATCAGTACTGAGTTAGCTTTGCACCTGAAGTTTGAATATATTTGTGACAGCCTCTAAAATTTTTTGGGTAGGCCCTATCATTGAACATATCAAGTTAAAACTTCTAGTATGTCATAATGGAGCACAAAAATAGTTGACAAATACTTTGTTAAATTTATTGCCTACTGAAATGTTTGTGTTCAATGAAGGGTAAAATCCAAGCAGTTTTTAAAATATTTGGTTGTTGGTATATGTGAATGCTTTATAGATAATTTCTGTGTTAGAACAATAAAAAGAGTACATCGATGGGATAATTAGGCTTGAAATTTTATGTGGATTTTAGAACTTCTATTCAGAAGCTCTGTGAATTACTGGGCTAACTCTGTTTTCTTTAGAAAAAAAAATCAAACTAAAATGATAGGAGATAGCTTTGGTTATTAGGCTGTGGCCTGAGGTATAGTACCTTTTATAGGATGTGTCTTTGAGGTAGCTTAAGGCTCTTTTTATAAGCTGTCTCATTAATTCTCCCAGAATTAAGGGGCAGATATTATTATCTCTATTTTACAGACCCTGAGCCTAAGGCATAGGAACCAAAGTTGAGCTAACTTGTCCAAGGTCACATAGAAAATCTATAGGGTAATTTGCAATAGAATACTGTTTTCTTACTGTTATTTGTAATATACTATTTCTTTCCCATTAAAACTTTGTACATATTCCACGTATGCAGGTAAGAAATTTCTTCATATCTTTTACTGTTTCTTTTGCTTTTGTGGTTCTTTTGTATGTAATTTTCCATTCTATTTAGTACCTATCCTTGATCTCTTTCACTCTCCTTGTAACTCCATTGATTTAGCACTGACTTTTTGGTGACATTTAAAAAAATTTACCTTAAGGTGAGCACTCTTTAATGCCTATGAAGAAGCACATCAAGAATCAATTAATGAATCTCTACACAAGTTTTTTCCTTTCAATGTCTATCCTGTTTCTTTTCTTTTCTTCTTATTTTTTGGTATTTAGAAAGTGCTAGCTGATGCTTTCTTTCTCTCCTTTCTCCTATGCTTTTATCTCTTTTTTCTCCATGGTTTAGACCACAATGACCTTCAAAAGAATGAATCCAATGCATACATGGTACTCAGCATTCATAATTTCCATGTTATTTTGGTCATATGGAAACTTCTGGTGATAATTTCTGGAAATTTCTGGGATTAAGCCTTACCTTAGGAGTTTCAAGAATAACCTGACTTTCTACTCAGTTCCTTTTTAAAAATCATTCCTCTTAGTCCCAAATAAGGAATTTTTAATTGGTACTCAAATAAGTCTTTTTTGTTGTTTTATTGTTGATGGTGTTTTATTTTGTTTGTTTTTCGATAGGGTCTCCCTACTCCCAGCCTGCCAGGAAGTTATTATGTGGACCAGGATGGCCTCAATCCTCAAAGAACTCAAATATATCTTAACAATCAAAATTATTTCAGAGATTTCAATTCAAAAATCTGTAGTCCTCCTGCCTGCTTGAATTTCCAGATGCGTTTCACCACATCTCTTTCTCAACCCTCTCTCTCTCTCTCTCTCTCTCTCTCTCTCTATCTCTCTCTCTCTCTCTCTCTCTCCTTCCCATGCCTGCTTGATAAGAAACTTCATTACATTTTCTTTGTTTTTATAGACATAAAAGCCTTTGACTTTCTTCAATGCACACAATTTGTGAAGGCAGGAAGATAACGGGTACTTAATACAAGTGTAATGACTTTAGGAAGTATGATGAGATAATGACCACATCCAATCCGCAGCAGCAGTCTGACTGCCCATTGTCACTGTTGTTCCCTTTTCCAAGCCTTACCTCAGTATAAATGTTTCTCCGGAGTTCTACCCGTCCTAGCACAATCACCCACCTTCCTTTATATTTCTTCCTCTAACTGGTTGTCATTTCATTTCTTCTCTCTTACTCATTAATTCAATCATCACTGACCTAAATCAGGTCTTTAGTTTCCACTCCTTATTTGCAGTTCTCAGACATACACCACCATTTTTAGACTGTTCAAACTAGCAGAAGATTGCAAGATGATAATCTTCCTCAAACTCATTTGCTTTCCTTTCTTTTATATAGAAAATGTTGCATTTAGAGGCCCAAAGTCATTTTTCACTCAAGACAGAAAAAATATGGAGCTCATACACTTCAGATCACTGAATGCTTTCAAATCTAGAACATAGAGCCTTGAAATGAAGCATGCATGACTCTGAGTCTGGAAATTGACAACACTGAGTGGGACTTGGTTTCTGGAGAAGTTTGCTTAGATCTCTTCACAGGATCTTATTTCCTGACTATAGTTTCCCTTCCTCTTTGTGTTTCTTCATCAACTAATATCCAGTTTATATCTTTAATGCTTATTCATTTGGTTATATTGGTAGAAATTGACATTTTGTAAACAATGAAATGATTGAGAACTCATAAACAATGAGTTCTCTAGGTAATTCTAAGTTTTATGCAAACTCAAGAATCATCTATCACTCATTAAAAGCTACTTCCTAGTATCAGCAGAGAAAACAGTTATACACAATGTGAATTTTGTCAAGAAGCCAACATACTATTCTACATTTGACTTTATCCATCTTTTTGGAATTCATAGATGATATAAAGTCTGTATCATAATCTTTGCTTTGAAACCTCTTTACAATAGATCCAACCTGTCCTGGATTGCATAGAATTCTCTCTCTCTCTTTTTCTCTCTCTCTCCTCTCTCTCCCCTTCCTCCACTCCCTCCATCTCTCCTCTGCTCTCTAAACCATATCTCCCTCCCCCCTCCCTCAATCCCTATTTTCATCTATCCATCTAACTGAATATGTGTGAATTACCACTAGAAGGAAACTTCAACTTTTGCACCAATATTTTATTTTTTCAAAATTTAGGATTTTTTTGCCTTATCAACTTAAATGAATTGCCTCAATGATTTTCCTATCTAAAATGATTAAAGTTTAATGTATGGTGATATAATGTTGATATTGAATTTTATTATAGAATTCTGATGACATATTTTAAGAGTGAATCATAATAATTGTTAGGGCATGTTCTTTTTCATTTTAATACTATTCATTTTGTATTTTTATTGTGAATAATATTTGCATTCATTCAGAAACTATACTAAATGAAACAACTTTTTTAAAAATTATTAATAACTACATGATTAGAAACAGCTTTTTATACAAAAAGAAACATTGATGAGCCATAAATGGTTTTTAGTATTTTAAAATTTTAATGTTTTTACTTCTAAATTAATTTATGGAAATCCAAGTATTCATAATCTAAATGGGGTAGAAATAAAAAAATAATGCATAAGTTCTTGGCAGCATGGTACAATCCATAATCATTATTTTAATTTTTGCATAATTTTATTAAGATATAGGTTATAGACTTTCTTCCTGTTACTGTAGCAGTGCTTTGGTGGAACAAGTATGTAAGCACATATTCTGAGATTCCTGTCCTTACCAAATGTTATTCTATTTTTTTATTTTAATATCAAAATGAAACCTATTTCTCATAATTTCCTACTTTCATTTTCTGTATTAACAGAGCTTATGTGTTTCTGTGTTCATTCTGAACTTTTTTCTTTTGTTAGCAAAAACTGATCCTAAAAGATTTGAAAATCATTAAAGTAGAATTAAGAATAACATTTAACTTTCCTTTCTTTTTTGTATAGATAAATATTTTTAGCCTATTGCTGTTTTGAAATAATGTGTCTACAAGGCCCTTGGAATTCTTGCCTTAACTTCTCATTGTCATTAACATTTCACTGTTCTATTGTGTTTGCTTAGTATCTTTTGTGTGCAAAACAGTATTGTTTTAAGAACTGCAGTGGTATCATTTCCAAAGGGAGGCCAAATTTCCTCAGACAATTTGAGGCACTTTGTGGCCAGCTGGTAATGGTGAATGGTAGAAAATATAAAAAGAATACACACACACACACACACACACACACACACACGGACATACACACATGGATACACATATCACACACACAGACACACACACACAACATAAAGTAATACATAAAAATATATTTCATTCTGTTTAGAAATAAGTTAAAATATACTGGTCATATTAATTTAAAGAAATGTGAAAATTATTGGTGAAATAAAGGAAATATATCCAGAGATTTTTGTCAATGAGTTTGGCCCATGTTGTATACATTATCTGTAATGAAATATAGTGTGACTGCTTTTCAACATTGTGTTATTAATTCAATGTGACATCATGAGGAAGAGAATGTGATTTAATTGTTTTCCCTTTTCATTCAGATCAAATCATTTATGAACTTGATTTTTAACTAAAATAAAACAAAAAAAGATTTTGTAGACGTTATGCTCCTAACAAGTTCATGATACTGGCAGAAATATCAGCAATGAACAGTGTTTTCAGCTAGTCTTTTCTTTTTAACAGTGTAACATGCAAATAGTGGAAGCATGTATTTGTCTTTAGCAAAGTCGAGCTATAAACTAGGGAGACTGTCACAATTAACCTTTTCTTTACTCACTTACCATGGACATAATCCTTGGCATTCTACAGTTCTGTTGGTCATAGTCATGATTAGTGATTTATACCATGAACTCTCAGGCTATAAACATTCAGAAAAGATGCTTAAATTTTATACTAAATTTTGGCAACAATCATCAAAGGATCAGTGATACTTATATTTGTAACTATGTTCACTCAGGCCACCTTCAAGTTCATAAGGGCTTAGTGTATACAAGAATTTTAAGTCATATTTTAGAATTTACTCATATTATGAAGATCATTTTTTGTATTTTTCTAAATTTATACTTTTTGATGTAGTACTGTCAATATGAATAGTTTCTGTACTGCGTTAGTTTGATTTCTTAATGATTTTTTTTCATTTTGTTAAGTAATTAGGGAAATCTTCACATTCCTTGCACAGTGGATCGTCTGCTCAGCCATTGTTACTACCATAGTTATTTGTTGGTTCTACCTGTATAGTTTAGTAAGTAGGACTTCTAAGATTAAAAATTAGAAGCTATACTTGATGTGACTGTGTTTGAATGGACTGTAGTCATGGTAAACACATACAGTTGAATATTTAAATTTATTTTTCATTCATAGGTTGAAGAAATTTTTACATGTCATTTTCTGTGATCTTCACAGTTTCAAATAAATAATGTTTTATATGAATGAAATAATAAATACTTTCTGATTTACTAGCACCATACTTGAATTTTCACTTAGTTGCAGTTTTAATCTCCGAGTACCAGCACATTCAGTTTTAAAGCACAATACAATATGGGCTGATTTTAATGCATTATGTCATTGGGATGAAGCATTTTAAATGACGTTTTTCATGATCGATTGGTTCGGAACTTATTAATTCCCCAAATCACTGGATGTTTTTTATTTTTAATAAAATTTATTTATGAAAAGCATGAAGACTACTGAATAGAAAAAGCTTGACTATTAGAGCAAGTATATCTGATTTAAATGCATGTTTGGGCAAAAATGATGTTTTCTCACCTCTGTCTCTGAAAAGGAATTTTCTGTTTTCCACAATAAAATGTAAACTTTAGGCTTTGTCTTAGATGATATCTATTCACTCAGATTTATTAAAACCTATTTGATCATTTTGTATTGAATTAGTTTTAGTAGTCCTTTATGTATAAAATTTATGTATATTTAAAAATAAGATAATTTATAATCTTATATCTTAGTGACATTCAGAATCTTTTCTTTTACAGCCATTTCGTAGAGTGACGTTTTCTGTTGTGAGTCAGCCTCAGGACCCACATCAGGGGTCACTGCAGAGTTGCTATGACAGCGGGCTGGAGGAGTCAGAAACACCAAGCAGTAAGAGTTCATCAGGGCCAAGACTGGGTGCCCTTCCACTCCCAGAGGACAACTATGAAAGGACCACGCCGGATGGCAGTGTTGGTGAGGCAGAGCATATGGAAAATGGTAGGGGCAAACACAACATCCACACACATAATCACGCTAGTGAGCCAAATAAATAGGCTTGTGAAGGTTAGTCTAAAATCAAAATAAACTAGCTGACACCAAAAGTATATTAAAATATTAAATACTTGCTAAAATACAGAAATGACAAATAAAGGAACATAAATCTGTAGATAAAATTCACAAAATTGCACCCTCATTTAAAAATAACCTATCAGAAATAAGTGGATTTACAAATAAATCAGAGCAGTACCTCCTATGAAAAATGCTAAATTAATGTGCACTTTCTAAATGAAATCCATTAGGAACTGTCTTGTTTTCTTCTATTCATTTTTGTCATGCAACTATTTCTTCAATTGCCTTTATCCAGTCTTAGTAAAAGGAAATGATTACAAACATACTTTGCTTGAGGTTTTCCTTTCCTAGATATTTAGCAAAGCATTTTCAAACTGTTTCTTTCAAATGCCAGGCAAAATGGATCAAATGAGAATCGCTGCCTTGCTCTCCATGGCATGCAGTAAACATTATTAGACTTCCTCTCTCCTTTAAGTACAAGGTTTGTCTTGATTTCTGCAAGAGAAAGGAAAGAAAGCAAACTATAATTCTTCCCACTCTACCCTGTTGTTAGGCTATTCGCATAATTGTAACAATAATTGGCTTTATATAAATTTTTGTATGTCATAAAATTATATTACAAATAATACTTGTAAATATTTTCATTTTTGTTTATGTTCTCAAAGATAATTCAGTTATTTATTTTCTGGAATTTGAGTAGACTGTAAATGTTAAAGGAATATATTTATGTCAAATAATGGAATAGCAAAGATCTTCCTCACTTCATTATTATTTCAAATGTAAAAAAAAGATATGGTTATATATCAAAGAAGGCATGGGAATTGCATACATTTTATCTGTAGTGAAAAGTCAAATTAGATTTATACCTTTCACTACCTCAAAACCCTAATGAAATAAGATCTTTTTGTTACTTTATACCAGTTTCTTCAGTGATGATATACAAAAGGAGAATATTAATGCAAAGAGAAAAAATCATTTTCTTCAGAGGTTTACCCATGAAAATTAAAATCCAATAATCATATATCATCAATGACCCCAAGAGAAGTATGCTAAAGTAACTCATACTAAATAATTATCTGTCTATGTAATTATCAGATATGATATCAGGGCCTGTTGATTGATATCCTTCTTGATCAATCACCCAGATTTTAAATGGCGTTTTGCCTCATGGCTATAAGGCATGCTTATCTGTGTGTATGGTGGTGTGTGCTTATGTGGATGGGAGTCTGACGTGACATTTTTTAAAAAATATTTTTTCAGTAGTTTTTTAAAACAAGTGTAAAATTTTTGTATGAATTCTGATGCTTCTGAATATATATTTAGGTCAAGTATATTTGTCTTTGTACAAAATTTTTAAATTAAAAGTTCCTTTTATATATTCACATATATGTATTCCTTCCAAGTAAGACAAGAGTCATTAACGGGATTTTTATTATGTTCAGGCTATCTTTCATTAATAATAATTTTGATTATGTTTACAAAAGTGCTTTTCCACTGTAAGCAAGAATATGAACAATCAAGTATTTACTTTTTTACATGTCAGTGATTTTTTATATTGCTGGCATTATATATACAACTTAATGTTATTTTTCTGCTTTGTGGATTTAAAGATATTCAGCATTTTAAAAATTATCAGGAAATGATGCCTAGTAGTTAAAACATAATTATATATGGAAAACACATATAGGTTAATTTTCAGGAAATATTCATGTCATGGATAACAACAGATGAGCATGAAAAGAGAACAGAAAGTTTACTGAAGAATTTAAAGAAGGTTCCAGTTCTGTTTTATAACCATGTATTAAGTCCTGTCAAGAGAAGGAACCATAGTAATAGAACTGATTTTTCCCTGACTTTGTGCGTGACAGACAGTTGACATGCAGAGTTTATATAAGTGATTTGTCATATATTGGCTGTGATTCATCTTAGCCCTCATCTATATAAGTAATGACAGAAGGAGACAGGATATACTTTGAGCATTTCCAGACTTACCCGTTGGTATTTGAGTAACAGTTCTGTTTAGATCCAAGTTGACCATCTTCATCTAGTTGCAAAGTGTGATAGTATCACCTGGACTTTGGTAATTTCATCTTTAATATTAATGGACCATTCTGACATAAATAAAATTGTAACTGAAACCTGTCAAGAATTTATTTTTCATATTTAATTGAAATCCAGGTAATCAGGGTTTTTTTTTGTTTGTTTGTTTGCTTGCTTGCTTGGTTACGTTTTAATCAGGATTTATATTCTTTTTTGATTTGTATTTTCCATAAAAATACTATTTCGTATGCTGTCCTAGTTCATAATTATTATTACCTCAGAGTTTTTTTTTCAGTTCTAAGTTGTATGAAACTATTCATGCTTCACTAACCATTTGGATTAACTTTCATTGCGAAGTTTAGGAGATAATTTGAAGTGTGACAACCTTCGTATAACCTTCCAATGCCATATAACAAACTAGAAATAGGATAACTAACAGCACAGATGCTGTGCCAAAAAGTCACTAAAAGGCCAGATGTGGTGGCACACACCTTTCAGTCACAGTACTCAGAATGCAGAGGCTGGTGGATATCTTTAAGATCCAGGCCAACCTGGTCTACGTAGTGAGTTCCAGGCCAGCTGGGGCTGCATGCAGACCCTGTTGCAAAAAGACATTTTAAAAAGTCACTTAAAAAAGAGAAATTAAAATAAATTAGCATTGAAATGTGCTTATATGCTGTCAAAAATTTTATCTTTCTTCTATAACTCATTATAAAAATAATGTTAATAAGGTTGAAAAATGTCGAATGAGTCCCATCATTTTGAAGTTCCATATCTGTGAAGTTGATCTCCCTTGAGCCTTAGAAGTAGAAATTAGATCACTCAAAATATTTTAGGAATTTTATATGAATTTTTATTCATTTATTAATTTCAATTAGTATTTTCATTGTATTTAACTATCAACATAATGACTAATTATCAACATAATTATCAACACTATGACTTAATGCTGATCTTTTTATTGGCAAAATGGGGTGACTGATTAACAATTCGAAATTTAAATGAAGAAAATATTTTAAAATTTGGAGCTCACTGTGGGAACTTAGTTATGTTAAAACATTGAATGATAAAGTTAAAATATTTGAATAACTCATGTAAAATATGGATACTAGGCTTAAAGCATCATCATTTAAAGACAAATATTGACTATGTGACTATGTTCTGCTTGCTTCTGTCTTGATAATGCTCTCAAGTTCAGAATTCCTCTGCATGGCATTTCATTTTCTTTGAAGGCTATTGAATTTATCTTGTTTGCTGCTTCTTATTCTGGCCTACTTAATCTTTCAAGTGCCCCACTCGGAGTCAACTTTGCAAAGCCAGTTTGTGTTTACTATATATGACTTGGTTAAATGTGGTTCATAACAGGCTCAGATACAGAGAATATTCCACTTGGCCTCTAATTCAAACACTGTCATCAGTGGTGGGCAGGCCACCTAACCCTTCTGAATCTGGGTCTGTTTATCTCCATGGCAATGGAGCAAAACTTTAAAATATCACCCTGGTCCAACAGTCTATGATTTTCCCTCTACATCATACTTTTTTCTTTTATCATTTAGTCTACAGATCAGAGAGAGAGAGAGAGAGAGAGACAGAGACAGAGACAGACACAAAGAGACACACAGAGAGAGATAGAGATAGAGAGAGACAAGTATATGAGAGAAAGATTTGCATCTCTTAGTGAGATGGGCAGTGAATGTTATAATGTTTATTAATTTCACCAAGGCAGTAGTAATTGTAACGGTGACTCTCAACCCACATAACATCTGTTCATTCTAATAGTAGATAACACATTTATCACATAAATCAAAGAGGGCTTAGTAAGGCTGTGATTTCTGTTCAGGTGGGTGGAAAGGTTGGCATCATAGCAGGCCAGTGTGGGAGACAGTTTCGGAACCTCCCTCAAATCACATAATGCAAGAGCCATCTGGGGATCTGATTTCACCCTGGTTGCAGTGCCCTTCACTGACAGCCACTGTGATTAAGATATGTCATAACAGAAGAAGCATGCACACTTTCTGCTTTATGATGTAAATGGGTCAGATTAAGCATAAAAAGGTAGAAAACAGTGTTTTATTTCTAGGTAAATTTTTATAATAGTTTAGAAATAGCATACCATGGAAATGAATTTTTGAAAGGAGAATAACAGATAGTACATGTGACAGGCTTTAAAAAGTTCAATGAGTTAAGAGATTTGATCATTCTAAAAGTGCTTAATTTTAGGAATCTTTGTTTTCCCAGATCTTTAAAAGAATTTGACTTCTATACACTGATAATTTTGAACTCCCGTTTCTTTCTTAGTCAAAGTTATATAAGGTTGGCGCAATTGTTTTATTCATTCCCGGTGCCTTATCTGTCTCTTCATTCTCTGGTTTCAGTAGCATTTAGAGTACCTTGTTCCTGAAAATTAAAACATGCAGTAGCACAGCGAACCCTTTTTCTCTTTGGCACTAAGTTTTCACAGATGAACATTAGCACTCATCAGGAAAAATCCAGTTTCCATATGGACAAGAATCATGAGAATGGATACTAAGCACATAATTTTATGTGGGCTCGAAAACCCTCTGTCTCCCCTCGACCTCACATACCCAGTCTTGAGACATTGTTATTTATTTGGTGTTAGCCCCTGCTGTTTTCATTTAGACTGAGTTATATAGCCCAAACTGCCTTTTTCACCTTTCCCAAGATTCGGATGTACTTGTGAGCAGCATAGGCTTAATACCCCAAAACAAATGTGATGCATTGTTTTCCATAAGAAGAATCTGACACGTTACTAAGGGTTTATTTTCGCAGTTCTAGATGCCCCCCAGTCATTTTAGTTGCCAGTGGCCCACTGAAGATAATTTTCCTACTTTCTCAGACATCTGTGAACATGCTGTACTTCCCAAGTGTTCTCAAGAAATCTGCATACTCTGTCTTCTGTGATTAGACAGAGAAAGTGATTAGAGATACTGTCTGCTAGGTCTCGGCCAATCAAGATGTGTGCTGCAGCTGCTTTCTAGCTTTCCAGTAAGAGAAGCCTTATGATCTAAGCCCACGTTGTCCTAGTGGACACTTTCAGTATTGTGGGCAGAATTTAATTGCTTAAAAAATAGGTTTTTGAAACCAGTGACATAAGTTTGAATCCTGGCTTCACCTTTTTCTAATAGTGTAATGCTCTTGGTCCTGTGCTGAGCCCCAGACTCATCTATTACAAACCATCACTTTGTAGAAGAAACTAAATGAAATATTATGAAATAATTTACAAATAAGTACAGTCATAATGATCTCATATGAACTGAAAAATTGTTTGCTGTTATTTAGTTATGATCTATAACTTTAATATTATAAACCTTTTATTTGGTGCCACATGGTATCTGAGAGTTTCATAAAATATTTAACCTTGCAAAAACAACATTTTAACATTAAAAGCCAGAATAATATTCATTGTGAGTAATTTTTACTTGGTTTCTCTCTTGATGGAGTGTCACGGGTGAGCTCAGAGTCAGTGACATAAAAGAACAAGGAAACATGCTTTTTGGCATCAAATCACCTTCAACCATTTTATTAGCAAAGGCTGAGCAGTACCAATATTGTCTTTCTAGCACATGTTCTGTTTCTTCTTTTTAAAGTTTTTTATATTTTATGTTTAGTGTTTCAATCGAGTGCAATATTTTTCTTTGGAGAGATGCGAAATATTCACATCATAGGGAAAATGAGCTAAAAGATGTTCGATTAATATGCTTACTGCTCCTCAGTTCTTTTTTTCTAGTCTTAGTATTAATAATTAATACTGACAAAATATGTGGCCATATTACCCTTTTTATTCTAGTCCTTTAAAACTATGTAACTCTGCTGAACTCTTATGACATTTAAGAAGAGAATGAGCTCTCATCTAACCTCAAAAGTGACTTTGGAGGTCAGTGAGTAGGTTTGCTGCCTTCAGATACTAAAAGTCTTGGGCATCTGTGAATTTGATCCTAATGTGTTGACAGTGACTTTTGTTGTTTCCAATGCTCCTTGTTTGGTCAAAGGGTTCATCGCTACCTTTCCTGTTTTTTGGTGTATACCTCTATTTTTCTATTTATATTCTTCTTCTGAATTTTTATCCAGAGTTATATATAAAAACATGATGTTGAAACATGAGGACACTTTTAAACACATTCTCAGTTGCAAAGAAAGTGCAACTGGGCTGTGAAAGTGTAGTTAGCACTCTTGACCTCTGGGGCCAGCTCACTTACTGAGAAACTGATTTGTCTCAATATTCCTCTTCTAGAGAAAAACAATTTTCTTTCTTATCTCTTCTGTTGCAGCTATTTTTTTTCACTATTGGATAAGTAAAGCATTTTTTCCTTGAGAAAGGCTATACTGAACAATACCCCTCACAGCCCTTGTGTAATGATTATATGGAGACAAAACTGTGGTTATTCATTTTGATTCAACAAACATGTATTGAAATTGAAATATGATCAAGGCTTTCTGAGAAAACTTAAGTAAGTGAAATAGAATTCCTGCTTTTGAAATGCACGTCCTTCTGCTGGGGAGATACAGCCTTGACTGTAGTGAATTAGATATAATGTGAAAAGTAGAAAACTTATCGGAGATCAAAATGATATGAGGTGCCCAGCAAAGACAGGAAAATGATATGGATGAACAACCAGAAGTGAATTTCTGTATAATAAATAAAGTCCTGGGCAGTAAGAAAGCCTTGAAATATTCATTATTTCATATTCACTTTCTTTGCCTATATTCAACATAGTTTAATATATAATTTTTTATATAAAAATAGTAAAATTTGTTGGAAAGCTTTATGTCAAATCAGATATTAAAAATTCAAATTGCTTGTGTTTCCTCTTTATACTTATACTTATACTATATGCTTATACTATGAATAATAATCTTTGTGTGTGTACGTGTATGTGCATATGTATCTGTGTGGGCATGAATGTGGTTATCAGAGGTGGAAGGTGAGTTTCTTCTTCAATGGCTAACTTCCGTTCTGAGATAGTCTTGCAATGAATCTGGAGCTCACAGATCTGACTAGACTGGATGGCTGGTGAGTCTAGGGATCCTGTCTCTCCTTTCCTGCACTGTGCTTGCAGACTCTTCAGTGTACCTGGCTTTTTTACATGAATGCTGGGAATTGAATTTAGTTCTCATACTTGCACTGCAAGCACATTGTCAAATGAGTCATATGCCCAGCTTTTTTTTTCTTTTTTTAAGTCTTCTGGTTTCCTCGATTTTGTCGAACTTCCTTTTTTTATACTAAATGATGTTATTCAAAAGTTCAGGAAATGGATAGCAGCATAAGTGACAGCAGAAGCTGAATTTAGGTCTACACTAAAATTCATTGTCTTTGTTTTCTCCTTGGTATTAACACTGAGAATTACTACATGTGTATATGCTTCACATAGGCATTTAAAATTTAATAAGAGCTTGTGAAGATACTTTTGAAGCTACCTCTGTTTACATGGCCAGTACTCAAACTGAGGTTAAGTTGCATTAGATTAGGTTGCATTAGATCAGATTATTCTCTATAAAAAAGTAATTCATTCTTTTTGTTTGTGTAAATCATTTTTGTAACTATTTTTTCAAGATTTTATTTAAGTTCATGTTTGTTTTTATGATACCCCATTTTTATTTACAGTGTGGACAATAGTTTTTTTTGTTTTAAAATTTTATTTTGGTGGACTTTAATTCATGCAGACCAATTTTTTGACATTAAATATTAGCATCTTGTTAATATTTTCATTACAATCCAGAAAATATGATTAGATTTCTATTATCAGTATGTGAAAATACTTATAACACATGTAGATTTAAATGCCTTCTCCAAAACACGCTTTTCCTTAATATGTGATAATTTCAAGGAAAACTACATGTTTTACCATATGTGTTAATGAAACCCATATCTAGCCATAAAGCATTTTAGAAATAAACAGATTATAGATCTGCAGCCAGTTGTTTAATAATCTTCTGACTTAACAGTTCTTATTTACACGTGCTGTAAAATGCTCCCAATTTATGTTGGTGAGGTCACTGGGGACCGATCTATGATCTCTGTTGGCACTGTGCTCTGAGGTTCCATTCCCCAGAGATTCAGTCAGTGCTGTGTGGTATGTGCATATTCTTTCTATTCCATGTGAGGCCACATGTCACCAAACCCGAACTGATAGCAAAAGTTCATAGAAGTTACAGTGAAAATTCTATACAAGTCAGGAATGTGGAGTATTATGAGAATTCAGAGTTAAATTAATTCATTGATTTAGAATAGAGCATTTAGTACATACAGACACCCACCCAAAATTCAAAAATGAATGTTCTCTGTTTTCTACATGCTTAAATAATGTGATATAGAATTATATGGCCATAATGTATAAGTAAAGGAATAAGAATTATAAGGACATCATGAAAGGCTAACAGAATATTTGTCATTTCATGTATACTATGAATTGTTTGATAAGATTAGAAAGGGAATTCTAATGAGGGGAGAGAGGTAAATAAAGCATGGCATGGGGACAGGCATAATATATTGTACCTTCTCTCATATGTGAATCTAGGTTTAACTGCTTACATACATACACAATCACAAATAAACTTGGTAGCAAAATGGGGACCATTAGAAGGGAGGAACACAACAAATGCAGAAGGGATTGAAACTGGGAAGACTGGGTGGATATAAGCAAGGTGTAAAGTGATGAAAGGGAAAAATTATATGGGCAGATTAAATGCTGTAAGAGTTAAAAGAGCATATATACTGGTGGTATTAAAACTTATAACCAAAACTTGAAATTGAGTATGGAGAGATTTGATAAGCAGGACTACAGAGTTGTGGGAAACAGCGAGTTATATCAAAAATAGCAGTTATAGGAGGTAAGGGACAGAGGTGAGGGACAGCAGTGTTATTTACCAACTTGGGAGAAATGAAAGCAACAGCACACTTCCACAGGTATGAGTCTCATTCAGGTAGGTCTTATTTAGGACATCTTTGAAAAATAGGAATAGTATGTATCAGGCTACTGGAAATGGAGATCTGAAACTTGGGGAGTATTAATCATAATAAATTGAGCTTAGATGTCACTAGTATACTGGTAAGGGTGAACTGTTTGAAACAGATGAGACTACCACTTAATTATCTGACTTAAAATAAGAAATGATACCCCAAAGAGAACCATTAAAATGTCTGTACTATAATAGAATGCTGTAAAAAATCTTCATCAAAAGTGACTGAGAGGTATTTCAAAAAAAATATAAGAAATAAACCAACAAAATGCGACAAACTAAAGAAGTGAGGAAAAAAATGCGAAATGTAGGGACTGGAGAGATGGGTCAGTGGTTATGAACACTGGCTGTTCTTGCAGAAGACCCAGGTTCGAATCCCAGCACCCACATGGCCGTTAACAACTTTCTGTAACTCCAGCTCCAAGGGATATGACAGCCTCTTCTGTCTTCCATGGGCATTGCATGACACGGTGCACTTACCTACACGCAGGCAATATATGCATACACATAAAGAAAATAAAATATTTTTTAAAAATGTGAAATGTAGTTTTAATTAAATCTCTGGGTCTGTATTAAAAGGGAAGACTTGAGAATATGCATATCTTGATTAGTGAGGAGTTGTAGGAGACACAGGGGTCAGTACTCTGTGTTTTTATATTCCTTTATATTTCATTCTATTGCAAACTGTTTATCAGACCTGTCTTTTAGATCTTGCATGATACATTTGAAATAATCTTCCCACACAGGTATCTAAAAAGAACACAGCATGTCGAGTTTAATTATAAGTACTAAATAGAAGCCAGAAATTGCTGATTCAGAATCAGTGGAAGTGAGATAACTGGGAAAACTGGAGTTCAAGAAATGTAGTTAGTAATTGGTAGCTGCTGAGAGAGGGAGAGTCATTTTTATTTTATTAAAAAACATTGAATTTGGGGGTATTTCACACAAAATACCTTAATCATCTTTATACCTCTCAGCTACACACTCCCGTAGCCCCGCTCTCCTCACACTGTTGAACTCGTGCATTCTGTTATTTATGTTAAGGGGGTCAGTTTTCTTTAAGACTGTTTCCCCAGGTAGATCAACCACACTCCAATGGATGGCCACACACCCAAGAGGACACAAAGTTGGCTGGCTAGGGAAAGGGGGTAGACCTGGGAGGAGTTGGGAAAGGAGGGTGAATATGATCAAATGCATTGTATGAAATTCTCAAAGAACCAATCAGAGATGTTTAGAAAGGATAATAAAAATAACATTTAATGTTGAAGGACTAATGTTGAAGGACGGAAGGAAGGAAGGAAGGAAGGAAGGAAGGAAGGAAGGAAGGAAGGAAGGAAGAAGGGAAGAGAACGAAAACAAGAACTCCCCTTTCAAGAGGCAAGAGGCCCTGCCTCTGCTCCAAAGCAATGCCCTATCTTTAAGAGGTTCAGGGGAAATAACTGTAATTCTTAAATATTCTGTGATGAGGATGAACTCAGGGGAGCTTCCAAGCCAGAACCATGAGCCCTCAAAGGACCTGCAGAAGCACCCTTCTGGACTGGAGTCATTGGAAAAATTCAGTATATTGAATTCACATAGTGCCTTTATTAGGCCTGGGTTCTAACACAATTCTGTGTATCCAAGTAGCAACTGTTTTCTCTTTAGTGTTTTCTCAAGGATTTTTCATATTCGTTCTTAAAATTCATAATTATTTTCTCAATATAAGCTTCAGACATGCTTGTATAGCAAAATGTGTCTCCACCCTTCTGGTATACTCTGTCAGAAGTCTGCAGTATCTAAACCTTGATAAATCATTCTTCACTGGATGTGTGTACCTGGTTTTTACCTGCCTAGGTGAGACCTGACATTCAAATTATGGACAAGAACTAACTGCCAGACTGGTACATTATGAATAATGTCTCAATTGGCATAATGCAGATAATTCTTACCTGAAACAAGCTCAACCTCCAATTTAACAAATTCTTGAGGAAACTGATTCCCAAGGGCCCGTCTGTACACTTTCCCTTCATATTGGTTGAAACAACATTGAGGACGCATCATCATTGATCAGGTGGCTGGAGGTAGCATTTCACTCAGAACCATATGTTATAGTTTTTCCCCTTTAGCTTGCTGCCCTTTATTCGATGTGATCAATTGTATTCAGCCTTCACCATTTCTTTGAAAATTCAATTTTGAGAGGCTCTGCTAGTTTCCTGGACAACATGGTTCATCTTTTTCTTGTAGAAAAATGAAGATCTAAAATCTAATTCTTCCTATTTCAGATCCAGCCTGTTTTTATCATCTTTTATGAAACTAAGGCTTCATGCTTTTCTCTTACCGACCATGCCTGAGATTCCCTGTGTCCTCAGGATTAAATAAAATGAGTTTTACCAATTTTCCATGGGTTTATAGACACTCATGTGTGTTTTCCTTAAGTAACCAACATTTTATTATAGAACAGAAGCTATAGGACTTTTGAGTAGATTATTTAGCATCTGGTATACTAGAGTCTTCTGAAAATATCAGGTAAAATACATTACTGTTTTTTCCCTTAATGAAAATCTACAAGCTCTGATAGTTATTTTATTCATGAAGGAGAGTTAGAGGACTGTCCAACATACTGAATATCAGGTTTCATACTCTGTTTTTCCATTCTAATAAACTCATTTCTTTTTCTCCCCTGAACTCATCATCCCATCCACTTTTTCTCTCTTGCTGATACTTTATCTATGACCTTTTGAGAATTAAATAATTTATTTCTCTTTCAAATATCATTACATTTGAGTCATTTCAGACTATCATAGTTCTCTTTTCCTTTGGGATACCTTATAGAAATGTATTATCTGCAAATTTGAAATTTATAAAAAGTCTTTTTAACTTAATTCTTCTATATCACAACATGTAATTTAAACTGTGAGTCTGCAAATAATTAAAAACTTCATGTCTTAAGTTCTGGTTCTAGTTCCATCAATTTCCAGGAAGAGAACCTGAGTGACTTCATGTAGTATTGCATTCACTTATACAATTGTTACAAGTCTATAATAATTACTGCCTCCACTAAACAATGGGCTGTTGCAAAGTTATAAAGGAATATATATCTTAGGGAAGGAAGCATTAATACAATAGTGCCAACTAAGTGCTTGGTGATTTATTTAGTGTTTTAAAAATCAACGTGGAATACTCACTTTTCCCTCACATGAAATCAGACTTCAAATTCATAATTTTAAAAAATTACATGATTTTCTTAAGTATAGTAATATTCACTGTCCTTGTTCATATTTAAGCAAAATGTGAGTTTCCTGTTGGTCCTTTTGAATTAGCTATTGGTTTCCAGTTCTCTAGACTCGGAGCACATGGGTCTTAGAACACAATGTATAAGTTGCAATGTTTATAGCAAATATAATTATGTGCAAACTGTAGAAAAAAAAGCATACTAATGGTATCACATTTGATTTCTGCCAGACAAATAGCTTCTGTCTACAAAAGGTGTGCATGTAGTTTTCTAAATTTATTGGTAAGGCATAAAAAAATTCAGAAATCAGTAACTAACAGAGACATACATAAAATACCTATTAAAATCAGCAGAAATCAGGACCAGAGTAGTTTTTGAAAGGCATTTTGAACAAACCTCAATACTCAGGATAAAAATACAGCCTTGTCAAGATAATGGCCCATATCAGAATGGATAGACTTGGCCAATTAGGCACTCATTCATAGATCTCATTCACATCATTGAAACTGCTAATTAAGTCAAATGCATTTGTAAATGTAGAAATAAACTTTTATAGAGTATGTGAGATAATTTTAAGAGTAGAGTGCAAAACATCCAATTGTAATATACTTCAAGAATAAAAGGATGAAGTGACCATGCCGCTGGAAGTGTCTGCAGGATCAGAGACAAATGAATTAGAGGCGTATTTATTCACTCTCCTACATACAGGCAGGGACATATCAGAATAGTATAGCAGAAAGTTTGTAAGATTAATAGAACATTAATCCTGTTAAATATCTAAATATTAAATACAAATAGCACAAGGAAGAATTTGACCGATAAGCTAACACTTTTATAGTACGTACTGACCTACTCATGGATGTTAAACATTTATCTGCTTACAGAGTCACTCTAAGGAAGGCAATATTATCTGCATTCCCAGATGAAATTGACAAAATATGTAAAATTTATATCTGGCAACAATAGGTGTCCAGAACATACTAGGTGTTATTATCTATTGTGATATTTTACTTTATTAGTTCCAAAGGACTATACTTACATTATTTCATCCAAAGCTTTGAGAAACCTATTTTAGCCCTTATGAGGAGTTCTATTTAAGAACACATTTGAATAGGAAAAACAACTTTCATTTCATATTTAATATCAGCACTAATTTATTATTTAATTCTGAGGAAGTCACCACTGCTCTTTCTGTCCCATTGTTTAAGGCAACCCATAACCCATGACTATCACCCTCTTCATAGTATTCTTTTTTCTATTTGTTTACTAAAAGTCATAGAGCATTATTTCAATTCTTTTGCATAAACCAATATTTTGTTTCATCATCATGAACAAATCTGACCTGTGAGTTTGATATTAATGTTTATCCCCAGGATCATAAATGAAATAGTAGATGAGGCTTTTTTTGTTTTTATTTTCATCTGTTTATGGATTTAAGAGTTACAGAATAATATAACTTACTTCAAATAAGGTAAGAATGATTCCAGGTTTGCATTTACTTTTTAAGTATGTTTTTTCTGTTCCGTATGACTATTTTATTTGTAGTAAACAGACACTTACACATACATACACAAACACACACACACACACACACACACACACTCATTGTATCCTTTTATCAAGACAGAAACACTGCTTACCTTTATGAACTGAAGCTTAGGAAATTGTCACGTTAGGAGTTGGCTTCTGGAGTAGGTCCCTAGACACTAAAAGATTATTGAAATAAAGTAATTATCTTTCAATTAGGAAAACCATTCAGTTAAATAGAGAAATGAAGTTGAAGCAATTTATTTAATACTTTTAATATTGTATCAGTATTGCTGGGAATTTCAACCCAAACCAAAAAATTCTAGCTAAATACATAAAGTTAGAGAATTTTCTGAAAATTTTCTCTACATAAATATATCAGAAAATATGTTCATATTCAGGTCACTGCCTTCAAAATGCTGGCCAAGCCACATGATTTATATATATATATATATTTTTTTTTATTGATTTTTTTGTACATTCCATACAAAACATCTTAATCATCTTTATTCCTGCTCCACCATCCACACCTCCCCACAATCACCCCCCATCAAATTTCATTCAATCATATATGTTAAGGTCTGTCGAGTGAAGTTAATATACCCAGACATCCCTCAGTACACTTTCATCCACTGGGGTCTAGCTGTCCAACGCTGGGACCTGCTGCCCATTATTTCTACAGTCCCATGCTGGGTTTTTGTCTGATTGAGTTTGCATGGGTCTTGTGCATGCTGACAAAACTGCTGTAAATTCATATGAGCAAGGTCTCAGGACACTTAAAACTCTGTTTCCTATGGTCATGAACCTCCTCCCTTGGCTCTTATAATCTCGCTCCCTCTTCTTTTGCAATGGTCCATTGAACCCTGGGTGGGTGAAGTTTAGTGTAAGAGTCCTGTCCAGGGACTCATACTCTGCAGACTCTTATTCTCTACAATTTGGTCATTTGTGTGGCCTTTTGTGTTCATTGCCCACTGTTGCTTGAAGAAGCTTAGCTGATGAGAGTTGAGAGATGCATTAGTATTCTCTTTGTCCCTTGTTCCGCCATGTTCCTTGAGTCTTAGGTATAGAGGTTCCATGTAGATATGTCACTTTGGGTTGGGTATTTCACAGACACTTAATCTCTGTGTGTGACCAGTTGTGGAAATCTGTAATATTCTCTGTTGCAAAAGAAGCTTCTTTGGTAAGTGGTGACTGGCATACTTGTTGGTAAATAAATGAATCCATATTTAACATATAGTAAGAAATTACCTTTGTCTAGGACTGTGACAGCCATAGGGTGTTCTCTAAGATCTATGACTTCTCCAGCCATGTCTATTTGTCTATGTTTAAGTGCCACACATAAATTATCTTCCATTGAGTGGGCTTTATGTCCAATTAGGTAGTTGTTGACTAACCCCCAAATAAAAGGGCCACTACTGCCTCAGTATAGTTTTCTGTGACCATTACTGTTGTGATCATTGGGCTTTAAAGCTGGGGTTGGACCATCAATTGATGTTCTCCCTTAGCAGCTTGTATGGTGTCCTCCAAAACTATGAGAGCTAGCCTTCAGGGAGGTGGTCAAGCCACATGACTTTTATCACATATGATTAAATTACAGAATGTCTTATCTGTTTCAAGACTTGTCCACACAAGATCCTCCCTCTATAGGCATATTTATTTTAATTATACCTGCTGATTGATCTAAATTATTGAACTTGCTTAAACTTGCTTAATATAAGGAGCTTTTTTAGAGTTTGTAACAAGTTCAAATAAAACTGAAAAGGATTTTGAAATCACCAGCATGAAGACGTGGAAAGAGAATATATATTATGTACATGGAAAAGCATGTTTCCTTCCTCATTCTTAGCATTACATCTTATTGAAGTACTCAGTAATTAGGAAAGCTTTGGCTTACAAAAGTGGATTTATGATTCAACCTGAGCTAGCACTTGAGATATGTAATTTTTCTTTCTAAAATAAGAATAATGTAGACTTTTAAATTTAACCTATAATATCACACATATTTAAGAACACACGTGCCTAGAAGATGATGCATATTTCAGAGGATTAAAAATAATACCTCTTTCCACTGAGAACCTGGCATATTTAGTTTGCTAATAAGTGACCTAGTCATTAGGCAACTCTCAGCCCCCATCTGTCCCCACTGCTCTTGTATAATCAAAACATATATCTTATCATTAATGGTGTGTTTCATTTTCCTTCCTAGGAAGGCAGCAGGACATTTCTGAAGTGATGAGGGAAGTTCCCTAGCTTCACTAGAGGAAAAAGGACAGAAAACACAATATGGCTACAAAGAGAGATGCCTGCCTTTGAGCTCTTTTCATTAGCAGCTGGAGAAATAGTGCTGTACATTATTGCTCAAAAACCCATTCTTCCTAAAGGAGCATTAATACCGTTGATTTTCAAGAAGTACCAGATGTACTTTTAATCATTTTTGCACATCATTTAGCTGCTCTCCTTATTGATTGGGTTTCATGAACTACCTACTTATACCTGATGTGTACTCCTAACATCTCTGAAGGTAAATATTTTATCTATGGGCTAACATGAGGGAATTTGACTTCTCAGTTACAGTCTATTTGAATAGGTATCCTGAAATTTGTGAGTGAATTTTAAGAAGATAGGCCATTGCTCACTGTGGAAAAGCACACACACATGTACACTGCAGTCAAGACACACTGGATTAAGCATGTCAGGACATACATTGGAAATAATTTGAGAATAAAGTGTGAATTCAGAAAGGTTTATATTTTTAAAGTGATCAATTAAAGTCAATAGCCTCCCACTTCAGATATGACAGGTTCCTATCATACTTAAAGCTACATATTAAAGTAGCAAAGTTTTATTAAATTGCAAATAGAAAATATGTACTGTCTTAAAAATTAATTCACCACTTAACATACCAACCTGGCACGTAATGTAATCCTTTAGCTAAAATGTTGTCAAAATCAACCTGTGAGATTTAAATGAAGGATATATTTTCCTAATGTTTCACTTGCTTTTTCCTCATCAAGAATAAGACATGCACTTATGGGCTGGTGAGATGGCTCAATGGTTAAAAGCACTGGCTGCTCTTGCAGAGGCCCTGGGTTCAGTTCTAGCACACACATGATAACTGACAGCCTTAATTCCAGTTTCAGGGTATCAACACCCTCTTCTGACTTTTGTGGGCAATACACGACATGAGTGCACTTACATACATGCAGACAATATACTAATACACATAAAAATAATAAATAAATTTAAAAAGATTTACACTTACATCATTACATAATAGAAATAAACTTATAAATATATTGGGGAATATTTTAAAATATTGCCTCAAGGTTTTTTCATTGGATTACCATAACTATTTTATCCTTTAAAACACCCATTGGGTCTGCAGAGATGTCTCAGCAATTAAGAGCACTGAGTGCTTTTGCAGAGAGCCCAGGTTCAATTCCCAGCACCCATATAGTGATTAACAAACATCTGTTACTCCAGTTCCAGGGGATTCCATGTCTTCTTCGGACCTCTGTGGGCATTGCAGGACTCGGGTGCACTTCCACACATACAAACAATACATTCGTACAAGAAAAATAAAAATAATAAATAAAATATTTAAAAAAAACCAAAATACCCTTTATATCTAAAGCTCTGAAGGTTTCTCTTTTCTTTTCAATAGATTTTTTTCTTGAACGCAAGCCTAAGTTCCTGTGCTCACTTAGACTTGTAAGTGCTAATGTGCAACAGGTATCAATAACAAAAGCAAACCTCTGTACCTTCAGACTGATGAGCATAGATTTGGTATTTTAAGTTTCTTTTGAAAACCTCTTATAATCTGATGTGAAAGTACCAGTTATTCATAATAATCATTTTACTATTGTGGATATTAGGCTTTTCATGCTTTCTTTAACACTGGAAACCAGTCATAAATCCATCCTTGGCTTCTGTAATGCTTGCAATAATAAAGTCCTTCTGAAACTTTTTGTAATAAACCTTCATGGATGCATTCCAAGACAGACCCTCCTGATAACTGAATTCTCTTTAATAGTGAATTGTATTCTTAGGAGATTCTAGCAGCTATTTTTCTTTAGAAGAAAGGATTTTATGTTGAAATTGTATTTATTTATTTATTTACATCACTGAGCAGTCTCACTGCAATGCCTTAGAAAATTGCTCCATAAAATACTTGGTAATGTAAATGTGAGAATGCAAGTTGTATATTTGATGATTTATTGAAATTATGGCCTGTAAGAACATGACTATCTCTATAAGGCAATCTTATATACATACTGGAGAATATTCTAGTAATGCCTAGTAAAAACGGAGGCTGCTGTAATATCTGCAAAGCAGGTACCTTTCCAGATTTATGCCTTTGGCATTTCTAATCATGGGTGGTCTGGCTGTGCAAATCTGAATTTGATGTAGGAAAATTTAGAATAAGGATTTATTTCTGAAGCATTTTTTCTTCTATAGAAGATAACATTCCATGTGCATACTGCTTTTGATGGATTTCCTCATCCACTCCTTTTATTGGCAAGAAATGGACTTGTCCATTTAGAGTGCTATATTTAATTGGATTCATAACAGAGGAAAACCAGGTCAAGGTTGATGATATAGCTGGGAATCAGAATCCAGACAGTGGTTGATGTGGCAGGTAACAGGAACTCAGTGCTGCACTCTCTCTGTATTTAACATATTGAAATATGTGTAATTTTTTCTCATTCTCCAAGAAATTCAACCTAAAAAATACTAGCTGGTCTTTTCAAGATTTTAATTTTCTTGTCTTGATTTCTAAAAAGGGTTTATCATCACACATTCAGAAATGAGTCGGACTGAAGCTCCGCTGGATAAGTAAGTGTATTTGGTCGATAAAATCTGGTTTAACATATGATTTTAAGACTTAAGACTCTTAATACTAAACCTCCATTCAGGACTGGGGACATAGTTCAATGACAGAGTGCCTACCTACTGTGCGTCTGGCCCCAAGTTTTATCCTCAACACTGGCAAATTGGCAAACTAAAGCCATCAGTGTGTATTCTAAATGAACAAACTAAAGCCATCAGTGTATATTTTAATTGTATATTTAAATGACTGAGAGCCACAGAATAAAAACTTCATAAAATCATATTTTTAAATAGAAGATGTGTACAATAGCAAAATAGAAAAAATATTTTTGTGCATGATGTATAAATAGAGTATATACTGAGACAAATTTTTTTTTTACAATCTTCTTAAAATAATCTTAGCTATTGTTTCACGGTGGAATTTATGTGGCATATGGCTTATTTTCAAGTTCTAGCCATCCAGGAAATGTTTTACTTAACTAAAATATAAAGAGCATGTAAGTAGAGGGTGGAAAAAAAGAATAGGTCCTTCACATACATTGGTAGACCCATATGTTATTTATTAAATTTGATGATCATCAATTATTTCAGACAGCTGATTGAAATACAAAGAAATCAGCAGTTACGCGGAAGTATGGAAACATGCACATGGCCTACGCTTCCGCAGTTTTATCATCTGTCATATTTCTCAAAAGTATACCATATTTTAACGGCCTGAAATAAAACATTATGAATATATACATACAGAATGAAATAAGATATATGCTTCGAGGGAATTGCATTGTGCAAAGTTAACATTTTACTTCATGGAATTTAAATGACATTATTGAAAAAAAGTGTTCCTGTGTATTAGCTGAATTTCAGCTTTGAACATGCTGGTTATCTCTTGTGTTGTCCATGAACAGGTTGAGGAGGAAATACTTAAAGTTTTAGCAAGTGTCTGAGATACTTATAGCCAAAGAACAATTTGTATTTTTAAAATAAATCAAAATACATTAAGAACAGTGTGCAAAGTATTTCAAGTGAAGGATACGATGAACAGACTGTTTTCCTTCCCTCCCATTCTACATATCTATGAATAATCATTCCTTGAGGTTTGGAGATTATAAATAACAGTGCAGAGTGGAGTTATTTCTACTTTACGAAGGAAATCATCCATTTTGTTTTCAGTTTCATTTGGATAAACTAAAATGGCTTTGCGTACTTCTTCTAAGTGTATTCAAGCCTGAAGCCTCTTTCAACAAAAGAATGTTTCCCACTTGTGAGTGGATTATTGCATTTATGTGGTTAAACTGACTCTGAATTTACAACTGTTATTTTAATTGGCAAGATTAGGATATAGTCCTTGATACTCAAGAGAAGGAACAACAACAACAACAACAATAAATGAGTTGTAAAAGTGATACATTGAAAATAAAGGATAGCAGCAAATTAAGCTCTAGGGATGGATGGTTGGAGGACATACTGACATAAACTTTAAATCTCAATATAATAAAGATATGGGTAACTACATGTTGATTATTCTACAAACTGCTCTTAGGCACGCCCTACAGAAAAGCTGAACTAAAAGTTCTCATGTAGTCTTTAATTTCAGCTTATAAGACAGTCTGGTAAACACTAGATGGTATATGCTGCTCGGCATAAAAAGAATAACAAAACCCCCACTATTTATACATAACTTTAGTTATCGGTATCTCTAAGGACAAAGTGTGAGAGATTATGGAATACTCAATTTAATTGTTTTGACATAATTTCAAAGCAAAATTTTCTTGAAAATGATTTCCACATATAGTTGGTAGGGTGGAGGGTGCATATACTTAAGTGTGCACTTATTTCTTCAGGATCAGACCTATTAGGTTTAGGGTACATGATGTGAGCATGGACACCAAGCGCTCTTGCTCATCTTAGTATCACAAAATGTTAGGACATTTCCTGTCATGTAGCAAATGCTCGGTGAAGCTTTCCGAATTGAGGAATAAATTAATCTTTTCTAGATTCAAGTTTTATCCTCAATTTCCACATTTTCTTTGCTTATTTTTCTGATTATTTAACCTATGCTAAATTGAACTGTGGTGATGGAGAAGTTACTTAAAATGATATGAGTTGTATTGTCTTTTAAAAAGGTATAGGTTAATCTTAAGTGTGTTTTAGACTTTTGATTAAAGGCATATGTTTTTCATTTTTATTGAATTTTTGCAAATTTCCTATAGTATGTTTTGATCTTTTTAAACTTCCCTTTCTACATTTCCCCCCTCAATAGCCCTGGATCAATTTCATGTGCTCTATTATATATCAAACCTATCAAGTCAAACCTATGTCCCCAAATGTCCATTCACTTGTTCCTGGTCAACTTATCCACTGTCACACCCTTAAAGAAACTGACTCTCCTCTCCCAACAATCATTGGCTGCCAGTATTTCCTCAGCTAATGTTGGAGTCTCCTACCCATAGTTTTACATATTAAGACTCCTGCAAGGCAAGTATACTTTTGCCTTCATTGTGTTAACTGACACCAATTTTACAAAGCTGTTTTGTTGTTGAGAAGTAAATTTTCTTAAAGCTATACCTGTCATGGTCCATGACAACCCAAGATAAAATGAAGAATAATAAGAAATTATTTTAGCATATAACCTTAAAACTGTATTTTCTGCATAGGCTGATACTGACTAGTAAATTTCAAGATTGATCTTACTGACTAGTAAATTTCAAGGTTGATACTTTGAAAGCATCAAAATTCCTAATTCAAATTAATAATGCATTTGTATTTTTAAGTTAACTATATAATTATATACTCTTCCAGTCATTCATTTATGGCTAATATATAAATCAGATTTAAAGACAATTATAAGATTCCATTTAAAGAAGTGTAAGCCATGGAATATTTGATTAGGCTTCTCTCTTAAGTAACTCTTCTGTTATCTATGTAATTCTAAGCTTTTGCCATTGTTTACATGAAGATTCCCCACACACACTTTTTTTGATTTTTTAAAAATTGTTCTTTGTTTTGTTTTCTTTATGAAATTTTGAATAAGCTAGGATGATTCTAGGCGTCTATCAAGTTTTCTTAAGGACTTGATAAGATCTGCGTGAGAAGTGATTCTTTCTTTGTTTCCTTGCTAGCACCCTTTCTGTGATCTTGTTTCTATTTTTAAATCTCACAGCTATATTGAACTTTCTTGCCATAAATGATTAATTTCTGAACTTTCCGTTTTTATTTTGGGACTTTCCTCCTATTCCCATCACTTCACTGTAATCTAAACAGACTGGTAACAATTCACTCTTTTTAAATGTGCAGCAAATCCATTATGTTATTAGGTGTCCTGAATAACTGCCACATGTGAAAATAGATATTTTATCTCAATCCTCACCAGCTTCTTAGTATGTAAGATTTGTTATTTTATAATGAGCTCTCAGGCCTTTGGATGGCTGAGGTGAGGTTTGACAACAATTTGTTAAAGATGAAATTGTTCCCCGTTCTTTGTGTTAGATCATGGTGTAGCTAGCTATGCCTCCCTCTCACTGCCTTGGATCTCAGCCTCCTTCATCTGTACCACTTTTTTTCTTTTTTGTCTTTTTTAAGACAGGGTCTCCCTATAATTCCAGCTGTCCTGGAACTCACTATGTAGACCAGGCAGACCTTGAACTCACAGAGATCTGCCTACCTCTGCCTCCCAAGTGCTGGGACTACAGGTGTTTTAAGTATATCACAAATAAAAGCTCCTTAGTCCTTTGCATATTATACTTCTATCTCAATATACGTGCCTTTATATCACAAGGTCTTACCATCTATTACTCTTCTTGCTAGAATATGGCCTCCATAAGCATTCCTTCTTTATTATAACCATCATTGTTATTATTTTGCTTAGTATTGATGGGGCTAACACAGGAAGTTCTCAAAGCATGGTGTCAAATCTTCAAAATTAGATTTTCATATAACAGGATTTATCCTGTAAATACCCACTCACTCGTGCACAGGAAGAATTTTTTGAAACTATCATTTTTGTTTCTCTCATTTCAGAAAGATCTGCCATCCACTCTGCTTTCTGACTTTTGAGCATTTCAACACACCAAAGATAGGTAGATAGGAGCAGCCATCTTCCATGTGAGAAGCTAGTCATTAAGTGTTTGTTCAAGTACAAAACAATGTCACTTGCCTTGCTTTTGGGAATATGGTAATATTTCATAAAATATCTATGTTTGTATGTAAAGAATTTATTATGGTTATTTTCAAACACACTAGTAATTATATAGAAAGTGTCCTAATTTTAATTAGGAATGTAGTGAATATCAATAGCTACACAGCAAATAAGCAAAAGCTCCTTGGCATACAGCTTGGGTTCTAAAATGTAAAGGAGCTATAAAACCCTCATATTTGAGTACCACTGGCTAAGGCACTGTCAAACACAGCTTGAAACCATGAAAGTACAAACAGGGTGAACAAATTGAAAACATCATCTGTGGCAGAGACTTTCAGTGTTCTAGTGAGGACTCAGCTAATTTTATATTGACCTCAACAAATAATTATACCAAGTACAAGATAAGAAAAACTCAGTTAAATTTTATTTTTTAAAAAAGTAAATACAATATTATTTATTTAGGTTGAATAAAATTGTATACGAATTAGAATTAAAATGATAAGCAAACTTGACTCCACATAGTACACAGATTATAACTAGATACCTAGGTTATTATTTTTTCATAAAGGAGAGTGAGGTATGCTGTTTTGGGTACATACTGCAAGATTTTTTGAAAACATGCATATCAAACATTACAGGTTTGAAATTAAGTGTAATATTATAACTTTCTAGAAGCTTTATAAAATGTTTTAATTGAACAGAATGTTGAAATTTTAATATTATCACCCAAGAAAAATTTATCATAATAGTTCTCAAATCTGCATCTGAAAGCACTTCAATTATCATTATGAAAATTAATTTTGAAGAAAACACATATAACATTAAGGAAATTAATGAAGAGCATCTTCAATTAATTAAAAAAGAACAACGCGTGTTTTACTGTAGATTTAAGAAAAAATTAAGTACTGTGTTGCTAGCATTAGCATAGCACACTTTGTATTTTCATATATGTATAAATGCATCATTCCATATACATGCTAACCCC
>NW_008332663.1:660121-702380 GCF_000622305.1 Nannospalax galili | reverse complement strand
CCCAGCACTCACATGGCAGCTAACAGCCATCCATAACTCCAGTTCCAGGGGCTTCGACACCCTCCTCTGACCTCCATGGGCATTGCACGGCACGGGTGCACTCACATACATGCAGGCAGTACACTCGTACACATAAAATAAAAATAATAAATAATTTGTTTTTTAAAAAAGCCTTGGTGTATTAGGGTTTATATGTGAAAAAATAATCTATTTCATCATGTCAAACGCAATTATCTGGCCACAAAATCAGAGCATGTGTATTCTACCCTTTTTTTTCTCCCTCGTGGCTTACAAGAGTCCCACATTTCGCGTCTTCCAAAAACAAATGCTGATCCTAAAATTAATAGGAATATTTAAACATAGAAATAATTTTGTTTAATTTTTTAAATTTTATATTATTAGAATATATAGGTTTAAATTTTGAGAATTTAAACTTTAAAACATTCTTTTTAACAGTTGATATTTTAAATTAAATACACAGCAGGAAAACATAATAATTCAAGGTCAAAGCTTCCAAAAAATGTGTTCAGTCAGGTGTGGTGACATGCGCCTTTAATCCCAGCACTCCGGAGGCAGAGGCAGGTAGATCTCTGTGAGTTCAAGGCTAACTTGGTCTACATAGTGAGTTCCAGGACAGCTGGAGCTACAGGGAGACCCTGTCTCAAAAAGACAAAAAAAAAAAAAAAAAAAAAAATGTGTTCAGCCATAATATAATGGAATTTGTAACTTGGACTTGTTTTTTTGAATTCAACAGGCCTACATAATACACATGCCTCCAGAATTCTTTGATGGTAATCTCTCACGATAACCAATTACTCTCCAGATTTCTCAATTCAAAGGCTAATACTATTGCCTAAGCATCAGGTGGGTCTTGTTAAACAGATTGGATGGCAAATAGTAAGATGTGTGTCAGAAACCAAAGATGTTGAGGAAGTGGAAAATTTTGAGACATCTTGTCTAAACAGGATTATGGAAAGGCTGAAAGGATTATTATGTTCCAAAGCACAAAGGTCTTTGTGATAGCTACTTTCCTAAACATTGGGATTAATAGTTCAAATCACATTCAGAAACAAGAATGCAAACATGCACTCAAAATAGTAAGATGTGTGTCAGAAACCAAAGATGTTGAGGAAGTGGAAAATTTTGAGACATCTTGTCTAAACAGGATTATGGAAAGGCTGAAAGGATTATTATGTTCCAAAGCACAAAGGTCTTTGTGATAGCTACTTTCCTAAACATTGGGATTAATAGTTCAAATCACATTCAGAAACAAGAATGCAAACATGCACTCATGAAAATCCCCATCTTTACAGAAATTTTCAACAATATCTCAACCCTTTGGTAACTAATACACTAAGAATCATATTTCTGTGTGGAGCCAACTTTGTTTTATACAAAGTAAAATTAATTGTGCAGTTTTTCATTTTTAAATACCTCTGCCTTTTATGTTTCACATTGATGCAATATATACATCTAATTTTTCAAGTTTATTTCCACAATGTCTAAATCTTCTCTAAATAATTTAAAACACTTCATGTGCATAGTTTGTGTTTAATATAAACATAAAAGAATAAAGTTCTCTTTAAAACAAAATACCAAAAGTAAATCTTTAGATAGCTACACTGTCACATGTAGCTTTATCTCAAACACTCGTATTAAAACAATTATTAAAATTCAAATACTTCCCTATTATGAACTATTTATTAGACATTTTAATTTATGCAATT
The DNA here is from genome assembly GCF_000622305.1 of Nannospalax galili. Lineage (NCBI taxonomy): Eukaryota > Metazoa > Chordata > Mammalia > Rodentia > Spalacidae > Nannospalax > Nannospalax galili. The sequence continues at coordinate 700,653 of NW_008332663.1, read as the reverse complement.
TTATTTACTCAAAGAATTATATGGTGTCCCAATGAAACCATGCATATAAAAATTAAAACATGAATATTTTTGCGACTTTTAGAAGTTTGACCTCATGCAGTCTGCAGTTCTACTAAATTAATTTCCTTTTCCATTATGTTAAGTTAAAGCTGTTTTGATGTCAAAACTATCCATCTTAGGATCATATGAAGAGAAAGGTCCTTTTGTGCCAGTTACAGAGCAAATAGAAGGAATAAGTTACTACTGTGTATTGGAAATCAAATATATTTTTATTTGATATTAGGCTTATTCTACAATTAGTTTCTCAAATCTGTTTTAAGAAATCTATGTCTGTGTCTTGAGCTACTTTATTGAGTTAAAAAGTGAGCAAAGGGTGGTAGCTCATTATGTATAGCAGCCCACAGTGTCCTTAGAGAATTATGATGGTTGGACTGTTCACAGTACACCTTTCAAAATATTTAGCTTGTTTCTGTTATACTTGAAGTTTGTATTTTTTAAAGGAAAGAAAGTTAAAAAGTTGTTTCTTTGGAAATGGTTTTAATGGCAAGATCTATGGATGGACACCAGGCTGCAGCGGCTGCTGATCTTCCCTTTACATATTTCCCCGTCTCCCTTCCCCAGGTGTTGCTGCCATCACTACCTTTCCCTTCCTTCCCTTTCCTCATGGCAAGATGCATGGAAGAAGAGTGCTGTTAAGGCCTCTCCATTAATCAACAGGTATGGTGGTCCTCAGCTGCCCCTCTTCTGAGCTCTCCACTATTAGTATACCTCTTTTACATTCGGAAGACACCATGACCTCCTACAAAGAATTTAACAATATTGAAGAATTATTAGAATTTAACAATATTGAAGAATTATTTAATCTGGTGTCTTTTTATGTTTCTTACATGTGGTGCATTTCAGGATTAGGTGCACAGCTATAATTTTTTTTTCTTTAATGTAATTTTCTACATTATTAAAAGGTAATTTTTTTTTTCTTTAGTGAAAATAATGATAGAATTCCCAAAGAAATGTACTGGAAAGAAATGCAACTTGCATTTATAAACATACTTTTTGCAGTCTACAAACACTTTTACTTATTGATAATATCCCTTGGAAAGAGTGAAAAAGGAGAAATTTGTGAACATAAACTCAGAGTTCAGTTATATATGCATTTTAGAAGCATCGCACAAAATCATCTGTATGTTAATCATAATATCTACTCACATAGTTGTGGAAAATTAGGTGTATTGCCATTTCAGATAAATCTAATGCTAAAAAAAAAACCTTACTACTTTGCCCTCCTGATGTTAAAACTGAATTCATGCAGTTACTTTTGCAAGACTCTGTTGTGTCCACTCATCTGGTGGCATTTGAGGGAGATGGAAGACACTGCTGAGTTCAAGCAGTCTCAGGATACCCTGATTTCAGGGTATTACATTTTGAAAGGAACTGAACCCTCAGGGTTCAAACTCCAGCAAGAGTCATACCCTATAAAACATAAACAGCCAGTCGTCAGGGGAAACACCTATCTTCTTGATTTCCTTTTCTACTAGTGGAACTAGTCCTTCTGCTCCTGCAGGGGCTTGTTCTGAAGATCTGTTAGGCTCCAAATTGCATCATGTGACTTTCCTTGGGACAGATGAATAGAATACTTCCCTTGGGCTAGGGAGACTGTTGGTAGAGGTCTTTAGAAAAAGTGAGTGTGTCTATGTGTGCATGTGTGTGGGAGCATTACATGTGAGATTCCTTAAAACAGTAGAACTAAAATGTTATTGTATATTAACATATACAATTTTGATTTACATATGTTTGGATGAAAATTCAAACTTCATATTCAGTTGTTCCACAATATCTAAGTGAGTTGGAATGTTAGGGAACCTAGGAACAGAATGAACGTTGGACTAGATGATTAACTTTAATTAGAAATGTGTGGCTTCTAATCAGATAAAACCACTCATTGGTTACCCTCATGATCTTTCTTCCTATATTTTTAGTCTTTATATGATGCTTTTACCCTGGGGGCATGCAATGTTCTGGACACCACTTCTGATTCACTGGATGCAACTGTTCATCTCCACAGGCCTTCACGTAGTTGGATTCTCACATCTGGGACTCTTCACCAATGCCTGTTTGGAAATCAATAATAGCAGCAAATGCCCATGAGAGGTTGCTGCGTCACGTAAACTCATTGATATAAGGCCATGACTTTTAAAGGTGTCTATTATATGTATGCCATATGAAAGAACACTAAAGTTCTTAAAGTCTTAAGTGTCCAAGGTCATTCAAGTATGATGTGCTTTGTGTGGGTTCTGATTCATCCTAACAAAGTAAGCAGTTTCATTCACAGTGACCTGACTTCTGAATTCCCAGAGGACAGTAATTTCCCCTTATCCCTTACTGTATCATTTTTAACTAAAAGAAATAACATTAAAGCTGTAGTGAAATGCTTCTTCTAATCATGTAGTTATTAAAAATTAAAAATATGATAAAAATTTCTTCAAAGCATAAAAATATTTTCTTTATTATTTTATTTTATGTATATGAGTATATTACCTGAATAGATGCAAGTGTACCTGTGTCATGCAATGCCCTTGCAGGTCAGAAGAGGGCTTAGGATACCCTGGAATTGAAGCAAGAGAAGACTGTTGGCCACTGTGTGGGTGCTGGAAACTGAACCCGGGTCCTCTGCAAGAACAGGCATGCTCTTAACCTCTGAGCCACCTCTCCAGCTCCCCTTACTGTATCTAATGTGTTATTGAATGAATGTTTTACAAAATGGTCATTTGTCATTTTTCATCTAAACATGAACCCTTCTCCTCACCCTCATGTCTCAGGGCTACTTTTATATCCCCTGTAGCTAGCAGCTCTTTTAATTTGATAGGTAACAATATATCTTCCATGAGAAATATTTCATATTCTTTTAGATTTGGACCTGTAAATTTAAAAAATGTATATAAATTTTAGGATGCTTTTTTCTATATCTGGAAGAATATCATGAGCATTGTGCTTGGAGTTGCATTGAATCTGTAAGTCGCTTTTGATAGAGTGGTCATATTAATTCTAACAATTTGTGAATGCTAGAGGTCTTTCTAGCTTCTCAAATGAGGATGAGTGCCATCCTCAATCTCTTTCTTTGAGATTTATTGTTGAGGTTAGTTAGCTATCTATCTATCTATCTATCTATCTATCTATCTATCTATCTATCTATCTATCTATCTATCTATCTATCTATCTATCTATCTATCTATCTATCTATCTATCTATCTGTCTGTCTGAGAGAGAGAGAGAGAGAAAGAGAGAGAAGCTACTGTGAATGACAGGGTTTGTATGTTCTGTATCTCAGTATGCTTGTAATTGCGATATAGTCCAGTTACTGATTTTTGTAAGTTGATTTTGTATTCTACCACATTTCTAGAAGTACTGATCATTTCTAGAAGTTTTCTAGTGGGAATTTTAGAGTCTCTTATGTATAATTACTATACTATCTGCAAATAGTGATAATTTGACACCTTTTTCTTTTAGTATCCTTTATTTATCTTTTATTTTCCTTTTCTTCTTACAGTTCTACATACAGTTCTTTCAAGCATTGAAAAAGAGTGAAATAGTGGACAGCCTTGTCTCATTCCTGATTATAAGGGGATTGCTTCGAGTTTTTCTTCTTTCAGGGTGATGTTGGCTGTTAGTTTGTCACATATGGCCTTTATTGTATTGAGACAAAATCCATACAGTTCTAGCCTGTCTAGGAATTTCATCAGGGAAACATGTTAGAATTTGCCAAAGATCTTCTCTGCATCTATGGAAATAATCATGTGACTTTGGGACATGTTTTCACTTACTGACTTAAGTTGAACCATCCCTGTATCTCTGTGATAAAGCCAACAAGTGATTATGGTGAGATGGGTATTTTAATTTTAATTTTATGTGTATGTGTGTATTGCGTGCATGTAGGTAAGTGCACCCTTATTGCACAATGCCCGCAGAAGTCAGAAGAGGCTGTCTGGTCCCCTGGGACTGAAATTACAGACAGTTGTTAGCTGCCATGTGGGTGCTGCGATTTGAACCCAGGTCTTCTGCAAGAACAACCAGTGTTTTTAACTGCTGAGCCATCTCTCCAGCCCCAAGATCACTATTTTTAAGCGCAAGATAAAAGCAAATACATTAATTTTGAGCTTTGTATTTTGAACTAAAAAGGCTCTGCCAGGAAATACAATTGAGTCAGAGGTTACCAGAATACTATGTAAAAATATCCCACCCCACCATGTTCTACCAAAAAGAGTATAAAATGAATTAATTCATTGTTTTTGATCTCTTAATGTACAAGATCATTTTGTGTCTGTTTTTCTTTACGTGGAGTGCCTGGGGCATAGAACACATGTTTCATGTATTACTCATGGAATTTTAAAGGTGGATAGACAGATTAGCATCAACAAATCCAGTAAAGGTGAAGCACACATCTTGCATCACCACTGGTAAGATTTTCTCATATGCATTTGAATAATCTGTGACATGAAGTGTAAAGGTAGCTCAATCTAATCTGTGACATCTTTGAGCCTTTCCCTTACCTATTCTCCTTCCTCCTTCCTGCCTGCCAACTCCCCACATCACTCCACCCCCTTACTCTCCTCTCCTCCATCTTTCTATCTTTCATTTATTTTTTGAAATAAAATCTACATTTCCTTAACTTTCATCTATTTATTCTGGGCATTCCCCTTTGAGAAAACAAAAAGAAATCTATTTCTTTTCCAAATGAAAGTATTTTTAAACTTAAATTCAGACAGACACTATGTCATAATGTCTATATATATCTATCTTTCTGTATATTCTTTTCTGATTTACTGCTCACGCATTTTAATGTTTCTGTTACTTGGTTACAAATCATTTTAGAGGTTATTTTCACTTTCTCCTTTAATTCAAAATACTTTCCCATAAAACAATAAATTCAGGGTATACTCCTACAGTTTATAGTCATATTTAATCTGTTTGCGGAGTCTAATCATCCATTAAACATCTTCCAAAATAAAAGAAAAACAATTTTGAGCTGCGTAAGATTTTGAGCTGATGTTTTGCATAAGTATGGATGTGTTGATACTAAGTGGCATGAATAAATTATTACAAGTATAAAATAATAAGTCAATAACAAATGAATTTGTTGACCAATTTCCACTCTTTAATAAAGTGAATTGTTATCAGAAAGATGAGCAAAACAGCCCTAAAAATATAACATCCTTAAGTTGATAATAATGTTAGTAGAGGCAAAAGAGAAAACAAAAATTATTCTCGCAGTTCAAATTATAGACTTGATTGATAATAACATGAGCTCATATGTAACAATAACTTACATGGAGGTCAAACTAGAACAAAGACAATGAAAGCTGGGGAGCTTGTGCTGTCAGAGCTGAGCTTTCCCTAATAAAATTACTACAAAGTAAATTCTTCACTATACACCCTCTTGCTTATGCCAAATTGCTGTCAAAGTCTCTTGGTGAGTTCTATTTATGAGTAGATTACAACACACTCTCAGAGGCCCTGAACATCCAATGTTCGGTGAGTGCCAACACAGAATATATGGCTTTTCTGGAACTATGAAATTTAATTAATTTGCTGGCAGAGTACACCTTTCATGCCTCATGCCTTTTCCCTGACCCCACACATAATTTGCCTCTTCAAATGTGCTTCATATATTATGAAGCTATGTAATCTTAATGAAGGTTTTCCCTATCATAATTATACCATTTGACTTTTAATCAAAAGTTTCAATGCCTACATAAATCATTTTTAACACCAAATTCTGTTTTCTAATTTACATAGGTATATGCATTTCTCCCTATGAATTTTTGAAATTCAGATCTCAGAGCAATACCCTTTGGGTATTAAATTAAAGATTCTGCTTTGCCTTTCAGCGCTGCTGAAGATATAAGCCATGTGCAATGTTTCTAATTTAATGTCTTCCACTCAGTATCATTATCACCTCTGTGTAAAGCAGGAGATATTGATTAATCACCCCTTCAAAGTCTTCACAAATTCATAAACCTGTGTCACTTGGAGTCACTCATTTTTAAATGCATGTCTAGCTTCCTACAAAATATGGAAGACTAGGAATTTAGAAATTCTGATTTTGCTCTCTCTTCACCAATAAACTCTTTCTGAAGCATGGATTCTTCATCTGTAAAATGGGAAGACTAAACTAGATCAAGGATGTAATTTTTAGTGAGAACACTATTGTTTATTTTTATTTCTGGTGCAGTGTTTCTTGAGAAAGATTCTGCTATGGAATAATCATGCAATCAATTATTTCTTATTATCACAGACTTATGACATAAATTCTCAGAATGCTTCTTATTAGAAAGTAAAAGGTGATTATTATAATTTTAAATAGCTATATTTTACTTTTTGGATATGTATATATGCATGTATGTGTAATATATCTGTTTAATATGCATACGTATGTAGCTGTTACTAGAATTTTGGAGAGCCCTCCTGCAATGCCAAATGTTAGTGTGGAAATCATGGCTCCCTCCTGGGATTATTATTCTCCTTACTGAGAGAATGTAAGAGAAGACTCCAGAGAAAGCTGGAGGACAGTTTTATTAGAGTTTAAAAGAAAAACCCCAGGATAGGTAAGTTGTACATTTCAGCAGCTGTGGGAAGAGGGAGTTAAAGAAGAAGAATTGAGAAAATCACATCATTTATAAGCAATCAAATGGTAGATAAGGAGCTACATGGTGTTGTGAGGTCTTTAGAGCAAGAATGAAAAAGCCTAATTTCTCAGAGAAAGCACAACTAGGATCTAGCTAGTATCCCAAAGAAAAATACAGCAAAGGGGCAAAAAAGGAAAATGTATGTCTTTCTTTCTGAGTCAGGCCTCAAAAAGTCTCGCTGAACTAACAGAGCATTATGGTGGCTCTGTAGTGACTGCAGAGAGAACAGGGAATCTGAAAAATAAATTACATTATCTTATTAAAGAAGTAATTATTTGTCCCATCTTTCAGCATGGCTTTGGCATATCAGCCTTCCAGAGAGCTGGTCCCTTCCCAGAGATGACTGGAAAATTGAACTGGTTTAATCCTTTCTTTTATAACAATTTTAAAAAATTTTATGTGTATATGTGAATACACGCTAGTAAATATGTGCGCCATGTGTGTGCAATGCCCACAGAAGCCAGGAGAGAGTGTTGGATACCTTGGAGCTAGAGATAATAACAGTTTTTAAACTGTCATGTGGTTCCTTGGAACCAAAACTGTATGTTCTGCAAGAGAAGCAAGTTCTCAACCACTGAGCCATCTCTCCCACACCCCATCCTCCCCTCCACCCCTAAACTGGATTATTAATTCTTAAGGGAGGAGACAATGACTTCTCTGCACTCAGAGGTAGATTCCAATATTTTGACTAGAAGGAAAATAGCTTTCCATTAATGGGCCTTCATGGCTTCTCTCTCTCTCTCTCTCTCTCTCTCTCTCTCTCTCTCTCTCTCTCTCATCTGTTTAATATATTTGGTGGGTTTGAGGATGGCAATTTGACAAGAGAGCCTTTAGTATGGGTATTTATAGGCTTAAACCTAGACAATAGATATGAGATTGAACTCATTCTCTGTGCATCCTAGTGCTACAACAAATTACAGTAGGATTATATGGGGAAAAATATCTCCATGTAAGTATAAAATTTAGTACCTGCACAAAGAAATTCTTGGTAAAAACTGGTTCATAAAATAGTCTGTGTTTGAATTCTATATCCAGGAAGACATTAAAATTCAGATTGCATGACAGCTTTTCCAAGGTCATTATTAAAGGAATTCATTCAGAAGTTAGCAGCAAGTTAGATAAAATGAATTCCATTGCTAATGACCTGTGATTCCATGAAAATCAGAAAACATACTAGCAATAGTTCTGTACTGTAATTTGGTGACATCATTATCAAAAAATTTCATCAGAATTGATTATTACAAATTTGTAATCTGGTTCGTCTACTTGTTAGATAATACTATAGCATTCTAGTGACTGTTTTTCAAACTAGAGTTCCTGTTGTAAAAAGTAAGTCACTAATTTTCCTTTGTGTACCTAGTTATTTTGTTATCTGTATGCTCTCTCTTCATTTTGAAAGGTGTTTCTCTACTGCAGCATACAGGATAATAATAAAAATGGTAAACAGATGACTTACAATAGAAATTTGATTCATTTTACTCATTATTGTATGAAAGATAAAGCATTCACATAGAATCATAAGCTATTTTAGCTCAAAGAAATTATGAGATTTTTGACAGCTCTTCCAAGATCATTCAGCATTAGAGGAACTTGTGACCATATATCCTATATCTCAGTCTGGAGTAGCTGAATATCTTGCAGCAGTTTGCTTAAAATTACAGACCGTCCAGAGTCAACACTCCTTTTGCATCTTTGGAAGGACTACGTGCCTTGAATCAGCAGGATGCAATAGAAAAGCAAACAGAAAATTTTGTACATGAGAAACAAGAACACCAGGTAGTCTAACGTGCTGTGCTTCTGGAGGAACACAGAGGTCTGTTGACTTTTGCGAAGTTTCATATCATAAACATTCTTTGTAATGCACTAAAACATTTTTGAGATGTAAAAATCAGTACAAATATAGCCCTACCTAAAATCAGGACCTTCTTACCTTGAACTTATCACCTCCATTATCTAGCTCTGGATAGTATGCACTACAGAACCCTCAGAGTATAAGTCACATAAAATAGAGCAAGTTACCAAAGATTCTGAAGTGAGCATTAACCAGACACAGGCAACATTATTGATGCTTGCCTGCCCCATCTCATCAGGACAGCAAACATCAGCTAAATAAACAGAACATCTTACAAAGAAAACAGTTTGTGCAGACGTATTTGCCAATTGCAATAGAATGTTAGTTAATTGATTGGGGTGATATTCTTAGACACAAATATTGCATACTCATCATAATTTAATACTTGATGATCTTTCCTTGAGTAGAGTTATATGATAAGTCAGTGAGTTCTGGTAATGAAGAGAATGTAAAACAATATTTTCAAAAGCAATAAAGAAATTTAGATCTAAGTTTGCTATTGTGACACTTTTTTGAAGATAGTCAGAAAACGCCACCAAAAGGCTAAGGTTCTACCAAGCCTATATTTAACAGTAATAGTTTTACAAAGGTGTTTTAGAGTATTGAAATTTTCTTTTCAATAAAGCACCATGCTACCAATTATATTTTTCTTATTTTTAATTGGTTATCAAATTTTAAAACTGTTACGTTTAGTATGTCTCTAAATATATAATCAGATTTTGTATAGTATTAGGCTGTAATGTATTTTCTAGCACAGTGAAATTCTGATTTATCATGTATGTCAAAGGAAAGGCAACTCAGCTGTTTACTGGACACTGGTGCACAATATGAAGTCACGGGGGATTATCAAAAAGCTTTGGCTTTAGGATAAGGAGAAAAAGAAGCATGAATCAAATAATCAGAGTATGTTTTGTGCCACTTGAACTTGAGAAGAGTGTGATTATGCTTCAAAAACTGAAAATATGTGCTGAAGTGTGACAGGCTAAGGGTCTTCTGTGAAGGTGAGTGGAGGGGATGAAATAAAGCCAGGCAGAGTAAATGGCATGTACACCCAAAGAAACTGTAAGGAAAGATATTACTATTATAATTCTGTTAATTTTTAGTCAATTTCCTTACTTTTCTCATAATCAGGCAAGATGATGGAATGGGAGCAAAGGATATTAATAATCTTCTAAAGATAGAGGGTGATAGTCCATCTGTTCATGCCACATGTAGTTAATTGGATAGATACAGTCATTCTACAATATACGTCCATTGAAGGTGATTAGCAGCATTAATAAAATTGCACAGCATGAAAGGTACACATGTGTATATAAGGGAGAACTGACGACTTTTGAAAATTCAAAGACCAGCTTTAGAAAATAGAATATATTTTATAAAATAAGATTCTCTTTCATGAGCTCATTTTAGTTTTTATAAGTAAAATAGTCATTTGTATTTTTGGCAAAGTGTTAAAGAATTCTAATACTATTTTGACAAAATAATTTAGTTAACTCTGGAATTTGAAATTGTTTACAAGTGAAACTACATTTGTGGCATTACATTTAAAGTCTACAGTGTTTAATCCATTTTTATTTCTAGAGAATTTTAATATTTCCATAACTTAAGGAACAAAAAATTATGTATTTCTTACAAGTAACCATGGGAACTAGGAAAAACAAAAATTAAACCTGTCCATTAAAAAGTTAAGAAGAATTAAAATTGAAAATTATCATGGAGATAAACATAAAAGTGATTTACTTAATATACTATATGTTTCAAACATAGCTATACTACATATACATTTAATGTTTAATATAAACATCAAGAAGACAACACCTTTTAAAAAGTTTGTTATTTGCCAGGCGTGGTGGTACATGCCTTAATACCAGTACTGGGAAGCAGAGGCAGGACTTCAAGGCCAGCTTGATCTACATTATGAGCTTCAAGCCAGCTGAAGCTACAAAGAGACCCTGTCTCTTTTTTTTTTTTTTTTTTAAAAAAAAAAAAAAAAAAAAAAAAAGTTTGTTACCTTTAGGAGCAGTGTGATGGCTTCTTGTGTTTAATAGTGTGGATCTCAAATCACCAGATTACTAAAATTATGTGGTTCAGAAATTAAGTGCTGAATCATCTACTGAAATCACTAACATTTTCCAAAGATGTTGTAATTCAGGCATCACATTTACTCTTTAAAATACCTTTAGCTTTTATCTGCAATTAAAGTTTATTTATGAGATTTATAATAGGAATGGACTGTTTTTGAAATTTGCTTGTAACCTTGGAGCACTAGGAGGAGCATTTTAACAACATGAAGTCCTTTTTTTAAAAAAAAATGTCAGTATTAGTTATAAATAACTATGAGATTTCAAAGTGGTATGCTCTAAGGAAATATATAATATATAGGGTGCCATTAGTAACTAAGATGATGAACTATTTTTTTGACTTTCCTAAAATTCAAATGTTAGAGTTATAAATTGCTTTGCCTTAATGGATGAGTTACATCTTTTTAGGAGGAAGCAGAACTAAAAATTGTCATAGCATATTTGCTAAGTATTCTTGATAAAGAAAAAATATGAACTATTATTGTGGAGAGCTTACTTGCCATGACAAAGTTTCATGAAAACACCTTTCCTGCAGTTCCATAAAAATTACCAGTGAAATATGTAGATCACCTTTTGCTCCAGAATTCTGATAGTAATAAATTAATTTTAAGAATGTTTGTATCATTGTTTTAGCTTATGACTATGGCTCTTTGGGATTTATTTAATTGATAATAAAACTTGGACCCTTAAGCTGCAAATGAAATTTGTCTTTTATCTTAAATTGGTTATTATTAATGCATGTTTCATTCATTTTAGAAAGTGGCTCCTATTTATTTGTGTTTTCTAGTTTGAATAAATAATTGAATAAATAATTGATATCTAACATGATATCTAACATTGATATCTAAATGAAAGAGGGTAATTAAAGAAATGAAAGATTGGATGATTTCATGAGAAATCAAAGTGCTTGGGCTGAATTGCCTTGTATTAAGGGTTGATAGATCATCTCACCTCACCTACAAATAGAATACACAGTAGCCTACATTAAGCTCTCAACAATTACAGACATTGAAGATGGTGTGAAATGAAATACAGGAAAGGGGGTATACTTACCATTCACTTTTAAAAGGAGGAGTCCCCAGAGTAACTTGGATATGTCACATCTAAGTAGAAAGGGCATAGAAAATTAATGCAACAGAAAATTTTACAGATAGAGATAAAACTGTAGGTGAGTGGCGTAAAGAAATGTTTTGGTGACTAAACTAGAAATTGAAAATGACTGTGACTTTGTCATAGAACAGGGGACTGCAAGACGCAGCAGGAAACCAGGAAGTTTATAAATAATAGTTGCCCTTTAACCTTACAGCTCCCTATTTTCCATGGGTGGAACTCCCTAGCTAACCAATAGACAATATGATCATGGAATTATTCAAGGAATCAATTATAGGATATATTGCATGTTAAAGATTGCACTAACAGTGAAATCATATTTGATTGCTTATTTGGATAAAAAAAGTCAGGCAAGTGTAGTAAATAATTTCAAATTTTTAAAAATAAGAGCACACATATATATAACTAAAAGTTACTTGACAAACAGCAAAGCCAGACAGGTGATACCTTCAGTCGAGTTCTTGGCCAGGATGGATAAAGGCTCTTCCAGACAGTAACCCAACATACTACTGGAAACATTAACAGCAGACCCCAATTCTATACAAAGGAATACTGACAATGGATTGCCGTTGATAAGGAACAGCTGATCCTCCTGGAACAGGGACCTCTGGCTGACTAGATTTACCAGAAGGGCAGATAGGGGGGAGAGGAGCTCAGAAGGTGGGTGACTGTGACCAGTGATAGTCATGTATATAGAGATTAGAAATGCATGTGAAAACGTCTCAATGTCAAGAGCCCTGGAATGAATTTTTCTGTATGAAACTGTGTGTTTTGACAACGAAGTGGAGATCTTTTTTAAACGTTGGAACCTCATTTAATTTTATGTCTTATAGAGTTTATAGTGAGTAAAAGATTACATAAGCGTAATATTTCATCTGTAAACCTAGAAATGTACAGCCAATTTTGAAAGAGATGTACCCTAGCTCAGAAAAATGTTATTGAATAGGTAATGCTGTTGTAATGAAATGCTTCTTTTAATTAAAATTAAAAAATAAGAATAAGCTTATATTGGCTTTCATTTTGTATATAAAATTGAAAGCATTGAACAATTCCATTAAATTATCTGAATGACAAAACCCATGATGATTGAATCAGACAAAAATCCAGCACAGAACTGGGGAAATGGGCAGTAGGTCCCAACTTTGCTGAGGAATTATGGGGAACTGATTATTGCTGGGTGAGGGACAGTTGACTTTCCTTAAGGGAATGACTCTAGATAGGCTCACTAGGCACCAGTGGATGAACTTGCACTGAGGGACATTTGGACACAGAAGCTTGGTTTGATAGGCTTTAACAGATATGATAGGATACATGAAATCTGGAGGGATATGGGAATTGTGGATGAGGAAGGGGTCTAAGTATGATTAAGGTTTATTATATGAGATACACAAAAAACTCAATAAAAATACATTAAATCAAGGATCCAGGTGACTAAAATATGTGACCTAGGAACAAAAGAAGATGTAATTGTTACTTAACATTATAACTTGTAACTTAGCATAGGTCTCCTAGGTGAACCATATTCTCTTTCATCAGGTCCTTAAATGCAGTCATGTATAATTTTTCAATGGGAACATTACCCTTAAATTAGTGAGTTTCAGTTATATTATCCTATTATAATTACTTAAAGTGGCTTATAGAAAACATACCATGAAGCACTCACAACTGGCCATACTTCTTTAATGTACAAAACATATAAAAATCTACCAAACATAGCCCTCTTTCTTATGATGCATTATTCTTGTTGTTGAAAATGAAAAATTAGTGATTGTTTTCTACGTTAATTACTGCCCGCTGATACAGATGTCACCTGCATAAAATTTATTTACTGGTCTATTTAATGGATACCATCGTGGAGTTATTGTTGGTAATCTATTTCTCATTCTCTTCTAATGACACATTAATGCACCATACCTCTTTTGTGCTTGATAGCAGAAGCAAGAGAATTGAGGTAAATACACGTTAAGCTACAAGTGATGTGAGTTGGTCTTAAAGAAATCAGAGCTTCGGTTGCATTCTGTTATATAAAAATTATCATTATGATCCTATGACAGGGATTTCTGTAGCTTTAAAAATGTTCACTATGCCTGTTTCTGTAATAGATACAGACTCCTTAACTATGATAAAATGATGGGAACTCCTGACATTGTGATGGGGCAGCCATTACTAGAGAAAAATCTGTTTGACAAATCTTATCAGTGAGACTTTCTCAAATTGTCAGCCTTCATCACTACCTCTTTAAATTTTTAGCCATCAGATTATGCAAAAGCTGTAGGGCATGTGTTTATGTGTAGAAACAGGTATTCATGCATCTGTGTTTCTTGTGAAGTAGAAAGGCTATTTGTTATTCATTATACATTAGTAGAATATTTTTACATTTTAAATTTCAGCAATAATACTGAATTAAATTAATATTTATTTTCATATTTGTCACAATTATTCTTTATCTGGGGGAGTAAGCGATATCTTGGTGAGCTTTCCACCAGGAAGGGTCCATTTTGTAGAACTAGGAATATTATCACCACTGTTCCAAGCAGCCAAGCTACTCCATTTCCCACATTCATGATGTTTACTTGCCATAGGAAGACAGGAACCAAGGGCTCATTGCAACTTCCTTCAGGGTGAGAAAAAGAAGACACTGGGGTTCTATAGAACTCACATGGGCCCCAGAACTAGGAGGAAAATAAGGCAGAAGAGGGTTCAGATTCCACTGCTTTAAGTCAAAATCTACTTAGTAAAAATAAGATTTCCAAGTATGAAATAGCATGTTATTCATTGATTAAGAACATACATCATGCTTAGAGTTGTTGGTTCTGATATTTTTCTAAAATCTGTTCTAATATTTATTTCTAAGCATTGTTACAATGTTTTTACAGCATTCATATAAATATGTATGTGTATACTCACAGTATTTGATTCTTGAATTTCAGAATAAGTTTATTCAACTTAGAATGATCACTCTATATTACTCTTCAGTGTGCCGTTACAAAAATGGCAGTTGATTTTATCTGAGCATAAGAATACAGTGTCATCTCCATGCCCAGTCCTGTGTCAGGTGCTAGACTACATGTACGGAGTTTAATCTGCAGTTTGTATTTGCTTTTTCTTCACTTGCTGTAATCTGTAACAATTGGAATAACTGCATATTCTTGAATTTTTTACAGTTCTTGAGAAGTGAGGTCTATCCTGTATTCCTTCTGATTTGTAACCTGCCAAATCTTAGAGGAATGCCAGAAAGAAAAATAGGCACAAATAGGATGAGCAAATTTGTGACCTCTTTTGGCATTTCTAAAATATTTTTTCAAGTTGAAATTTTTGACATGAGTTAAATCCTGAAATCAGCGAATAAGCCTCAGTTCAGAATATCAAGCTGAGTCATACAGATCTAGGCATTAATCAATGGTATCACATTTTTCCCTGGATGAACCATTCCAGGACCATGGCCCAATGCATTAAACACAAAACATACTAATTTTCTATTTCTAATGCATAGTTTACCAGTTTACCTGAATTGGTTGATGTACTTTCTATAAATATATACACTTTGGTTTTGAAAACTAATTCCATTTTCTGATAAATTATCCTGTCAAAGTAATGATGTAGGACTGAAGCTACTCTTTGTATCATTGTTCCTTTTCACTGCAGAATACCTACGTTGTGACTTTAGTCAGCCGCAGGAGGAAATGTAGTTTGCAATTGCTGAGGAGGAGTAGTTATATTGATGTAGAGACTTACGGATCTTCTTTCTTCATATCTGCACATTTAAGGATCTTCAGTATCTACTTCTCTGAGGTGGATAGAAATGGCAGATGTACTGATTCAGAGTTTTGGCCAACAAAAATATTAGTATTAGGAGTATGTATGTAAAAGATAGGTGGGAAGTTCAACACTACAAACGTGAGCAACTGGAAGTTCTTTTCCTCTTTCTCATTTTATGAACTACTGAGATCATTTATTTACTTTTTGTTTCTCACTTTTCCTTAATGGTTTTCTTAACTGTAATGAGGCATTTTCTGTTTCCTTACATAATGTTCCATTTCAGGGAAGGTGAGGAATATCTATAATGTTGCTCATAGGTTTTGCTTGAGTGCTTATTTTCTTTCATTCCTATTTATGTCAAGCTCTATCATATAAAGGGTTGGGGACAGAGTTGGAATCTGTCAGAAATGTATATATGCTAAGTAGTTCACATTCCCTTGTTTTATATTTAATAACTGTTAATTTCAGTTGTTTTGCATTCTAATACGATTTACAAACATTTTGTGGTGTATTCAGTGTCCTTAAAATATAGTCGTTTGTATTTAAGTATATGTGATTTATATATTTTCTACAATGCAATTTATATTTGTTGACCCTGACACAAAACTGGGAAGTAAAGTAGTTTGGCCTTAGCCAAAGCATGCAAACACATTAAATAGTCTATATTTCTATAATCAGAATTATATTTCACGGTGGCTTTTAAATCAGTGTCAAAGTATGTATAAATGAAATTTAATTTTTCCACCCTTTTATGAATTTCAATAAATCATACTTGTTGAATAACTTTATTTTACATTTGTTTAGCTAGAGTATTAAAAGAGTCATCAAGCCTCCACTTTATCCTGACTATTTTCTTTATGGATCACATAAAGAACCATGGAATTATCTTCAGAAATCTAGGCATTTAGCCTTCAGGAGAGTTGAGGCTTCATGCTGTTGAGTCTTCCAATTTAAATGATGTGTCTTCCTCACACTATGCCAACATTTAAGAAATTAAAGAAAGGATGGTATAAAATTGATAAACTGCAGACAGTCACGTTATGGATGCTTCTATCAAAAATAGAATAGGTTTTGAAATGTTATAAAAGATTTGACAAAAAGGTGGGGGCCTACAAAGGGAAGAAAATTTCCCAAATTCAAAGCACACCCCCCAAGATTGTTACTGATAAATTTCTTGCTATGTTTGGATGGGATGGCTGTTTTCATCTGTAAATATTTTTCAAGCAAAAAATGCTTTCTGTCCTAGAGTTTTTCAGAATGATTAACTTTCAGTGCCCACGTAATTTAGGTGGCTGATCTGGTCTTCTAAAATGCTATCCTGTTTCTGACCACCATCATTATAGCTCATCAACTTTCAAAGCAGAAACTGTTTAAATCAATGAGTTTCATTGTGGATCACAGACTGCTACTGGCTAGATGTCAGGACTGGGAAGACAAAATTTCTTAATAACTGCAAAGCACTGTTCTCCAATCAGCATAAATTCTTGCAAAGCAGGAACAACACTATCAGAATTTCTATTTAAGGTACAAGTCACTCATTTCAACTTTGAATGTTACACATTTCAATGTCTCAACGAGATTAAAAAGAATGTTGCACTTTACCTCCTATAAAGGTGTTCAGGACAAAACCATACTCTTTCATTTATCTGATTATTCATTAAAGATACCTGTCCTTATTCTAAAATGTGGAATAATAGCTTTTTATGGAAAAGGATAGTTTGAGAACATTCAGATATGAATAAATGTGGAGAAATATATTTAAGAGTTTTTTGCTTGTGCTTTGTTGAAAGATGTTGAACACAGGTTGAGTTAGTATGTACTGTTCTTGCTGGTATAAATTTCAAATTGTGATATAAGTAGAAAGTCCTATCCAGACTCATTATCAACTTTAACTTTGCAGCTTCATTTTGACAATAGTTAGCAACAAACTATTTTAAGCTTTTGTTTTCCCACAAGCAGAGTGGAAAAGTCACCTCAAACAATACATCAAATTATGGTTAAAGCTGAAATGAAAATCTGTAATATAAAAGTTATTTTGAAGGACAAAATCCTATTAATACTATGAAAGAACCTAATTCAGTGAGTAGAGCATCAAAATAAATGAGGAATTTCCACTTTAATCCTTCTTAGGAAATAAGCACATCAGTCTCTCTGCACCTCAGGTTCCACATTGCAAAACCTGGAATTGGGATAAAGACTTTTAATATCCTATCTGTGCTTAAACTCTTCTTTCCAATGAATTGGATATTGAAAAATCAGGCAGTATAAATAAAGTACGTATATTAAAAAACAAAAACAATTTATCTTAAAATTATAATAATTCAAATGATGGTTTCAATCCATATAAGGATTGTGTCTTAGAAGAACGATGAATAATAGCAAGAAGGGAAAGCAGCAACTGAAACTGACAAAAGGAAAAATTCTGTCGTAAACAGAACTGATCTTTAGACCCTGGGTTTTTCACTTTGTAGGGGTTGTAATTTCAGACTGTACTTTCAAAACTAATCATAAAGGAGCTTAATAGCTAGCAGCAGATATTTTCCCAAATTGGGCCAAATAGGATTTCCTACACATTTAGAATCAAACTATTCTTTTCATTGGTATTATTCTTTTAAATGGATAGCCCAAACATGATATCTTTCAGACTTTTCTCTCTCTTTTTAAAATTATAGCTCATACTTTTGAATAAAATTAGGCAAATGTGTGTGCTTTTAAAAGTAATAAGCAGTGAAGTTTATAGAAAAAAAAAACCCAGACTCCTATAAAGGTCAATCCTCTGTGTTTCTGCATTTGTTCCCATGAAGTATAATACATATTGATCTATGCTGTATATGTTACAATATATGCTATGTGTTGTCCTCAGAAGAGTCCCAGTTCAAACTTCAGGACTAGATAGAGTTCTTAGTTTTTATATAAAATGTACCCTTATAGGGCTGGAGAGATGTCTCAGAAATTAAGAGTACTGACTGGTCTTGCAGAGGACCTGGGTTCATTTCCCAGCACCCACATGGGGACTAACAACCATCTGTAACTCCATATCTAGGGGATCTGATGCCCTCTTCTGACCTCTGTGGGCACTGCACATCATAAGTGCACTTTCATGCAGGCAAAACATTCATATACATAGAATAAGATAAAATTAAAAAAAATACTCTCTAGAAAACAAATATTAAACACAAGAATACTATTCTCCATATATCCTCTACACCTTTTTCTTGAGTAGATTTCTTAGATTTATTTTCAAACATGATTGGAATGGAATCTATACACAAAATTACTTTTAAACTTCCACACACAGTAAAAAGAAAAAACAGATTAGCTTTTAATGTCTTTCCATTAATACAAAATCAGCATTCTTAGAAAAAACATGCAAACTTGTAAAAACAGAAATTTTTGTAAAGATAAAGGTTATTATAACAGAATAATTAAAGAAAAAAAGGGAAGGAAGAATGAAGGGAAGGAAGGAAGGGAGGGAGAGTGACCGTGAGGCGGTAAAACGGGAATGAGAACCATACAATCCATTTTTAGACCAGGAGAATTCATGGAGAGGGCAGCATATGGACAGAAATATACTTCTCTTCTGATTTGTTCTCTTAAAACAAACAATCCTAAAACCTCACATTTCTTTCCCTTATTCTGTATGCTTTAATTTTTCATCAAGTTGTGCTTATCTTAATCAGAAATTTTGAAAGTTAAGCTCATTTTGTAGATATTTTGATTGTAGCCTTAAAGAATTGCCTGAGAAGTTTGATTTAGTATTTTGCTGTGTGAATGAGAACATCACCTAGTGTAAATCGATCCACAATAAAGTTTGAAATCTTAAACTCACATGCAATTCTGTATAGGGGCATAGTTAGTCCAAGGTCCTAAAGCCTGGATGTGTGCCTCTGTGTTTCCTATGCTTTTCTCTCCTCTTTGATCGGACAATCCTTCTTAATATATTAGCCTCCATAAATATCTCTTTCCATGAATTTATGGGATGGCTTCTAGATCTTGCATGAAATTATAATCTCTACTGCCCTTTATCATATTTTGCTTCAATCTCCATCAGAGAACATTTACTGAGAGCCTGTTTTGTTGAGAGCAATGCTCCAAGAACAAAGAATCATTTCAGCTTTAAAGACTAGGCTGTTTTATGCAAGAGTGCAGAGCACAGACTAAGTGGTTATTTACAACCAGTGTCCATTCTGAGAGTCATACCCTTACTGTCCCAGCTTGCTAAGTAATCTGCATGTCACTCCTCTGTAGAACACAAACAATCCCCAGGCCTCTCAGGTGCCATTTACATCCTTTTCCTTGACACTAAACTGTTGTACCTTTGTGACAAATTCCTAGGTAAAAAGAAGCTTAGCTTTGTATTCCCAGGATTCTGCCAGTTTATTCTGTGAGTTTTTCAGGAACTGAAGTGCACACTGGGAAAGCAACTTAGGAAAGGAGTTATCTGAGCCCAAGAGAAGCAGGATTTTTGTTTCCTTTTCATATCAATATTGGCAACAAAAAGCAAGGATTGAGGAAGAAATGGTTCAATTTGTAAGTCATTGCCACTGGGGAAGAAAACCAGGAAGGAGAGAAAGAGAAACAGGGAAAGCAAGCAAGAAGGTCCAGTACCTGAAAACTGCAATTGAAATATGCCTGGATGTGGAACAAAATAGAATTTTCACTCTCTGGTTTTAAGTAGCTTTACTATTTAAAACTGTAGACTCTAGAGTCAAATCAGATCTTGCAGAAACTTTGTCCCCTATATGTAGAAGCCAAGTGAATAGATTCCTGATTTGTGGATTATCTCTTTACATAGTTTTTGCCAAAAGTGATAAACATTGTTGAGCACTTCAGAGGCATTCCTCTCTGAATAATGTGTTAATTAATGCAATTATAACAGCAATCTTTCTCCAGTTTACACATGAGGAAACTGAGGCTTACAGTCATTTCTTTTGCCCTAGTTATCCATGTGCATTCAATCTACATGATCAGGCCACCGAGTCTGAGCCCCATACACTGTCCAAACTGTTATTTCAGGTACATTTTCTGCAAAAGACCTTTAGGTTCCAGGCATTGATTATAGATTATATGGCACAGAACTGTAACAAAGTGATAGTTTTGCTTTTTTTCCAGTATAAATGATACTTCTGATGAGTTGATTCTTGTAAAAAGACAAATGTTTTATAAAGATTATGTCCCCACTTTTCTAAGTATCACAAACTATATGCTAATTTACTGAGCATGTATTGTTTTTAATTATATTTGTCAGACTGATGACTGGTTTCATATGAGCTGTGCATACAGAGCATACAAAAACAGCATCACACGGTATTGAGTATCAGAATCCAGGTTTTCAAGTGATGTTTGTTCCATTTATCTAAGTTTCATGTCTTTGTCTCATAAGGCATAGAGTTCAAACAAAAGTGATGCTTCTTTCCAACTCTCAAATCACAGTAATCTGAGGGTTGGCAAGTTACAGCATTGGATGAAAGGTTATATTCATGTCAATAGAATAACTCATGTTAGTCAAATATGGAATCATCTCATTTTTAAGGTTATGAGTTAAATTGCTAGAAATGCGCTAATCAATTTCTTGTCATAGGTGAGTCAAAAAATACAAATGTTTAGGGATGACAGCAAGAATATTTTAGGCTTAAAAAGAGAGCCCAACTTTAGTTTTAACGTACTTTTCAAATTAAGTGCTTATAAAGTCAGAGAAACCTTAAGAGTGAACCATCAGCACCTTTGACCTGGCTCTGTGGGTAAGACAAATGCTGCCAAGTCTGATGACTTCAATTTAATTTCCAGGACCCACATTGTAGAAGGAGACAATCAACTTCCACCCAACTCACACATTGTCCTCTGTCCTACACACACACACACACACACACACACAGATGAATGAATGAATGAATGAAAAATATGATTTTATTTGTTTTTTTTTTTTCATAGAAGGAACTAGGAGAGTTGGGGATGGTGGCTCATGCCTGCAATTCCAGAACTTGGAGGCTGAGACAGGAAGATTGCCATGAGTTCAAGGCCAGGCTGGACTAAAAGACTACAGACTTTTTCTTAAGAGAAACCAAAAAACTAATTAAATGAAAGATAGACAAAAAGAAAAAGAGAGCTGTCAGGGGAACTAGCAGAGGTTATATCAGGTTTTAGAATCTGAACAAACAAAACAAACAGAACATCTCCATGTAGACTGAAACCAAGGTTCCAATTACTTCATGAATTCTGGCAGCAAAGCATTAAGAAAATAAATCCAAACACCTGCTGTGTGTTTATGTAAATCAAGTTCAGGCAAGATTATTTCTCTAAAATTTCCCAGGTAACTGTGATTCACCAATTCCAGCTTTATCAGTAACTACTTAAAGCTGAGCAGTGCTTCTCAAGACATAATTTTCCAGCAGTTTGTATCCTGACTACTTATTTACTAAAAGTCCATGTCACTGAGCCCTCCAAATTTTAAAATACAATCTCAGTCATGTTCCCTTTCCCTTACTTCATGCATCAAACAATCTTGACACTCCTCTTCATACTTCTTGACATAGATACACAGCAAAGTGCACATTTTAGGGTGATTGTATCCTTTTCTTCCAGGGCCTGTAGCTGCCACATCAACTATGAGTTCTGCATAAATCCTTGCATGATTCAGATGAGATGCTCTAAAGGTCATCGGATCAGGGAAATGTTGAGATGGCTTCATTTATAATTTGGTTCACATTTATGGAAAAGTCTAATATGTCATAGGACATATGTTAATGGAAGTCAGTATTATCTCTTTTCTAGATAAAAGGAAGTTAGTAGTATCTCTTTTCTAGATAAAAGGAGGAATCTTTTATAATTAAAATAATCATGTGCCTAACTGTCAGAATTGTATTATAGAAATGATGAGTATGTAAATTTTTCTTAATCTGATACCAATATTTTATTTGTAGTTAATAAAATTTGTGGGATGATTGATCATTTAGTACATTGATTTACAATGCATTAACTGACTTATTAAATTTATTTACTTATTTATTTTATTTTTTCTGGTTTTGTGTGTAGGCTTTTGGAGACAGGGTCTCCCTGTAGCCCCAACTGGCCTACATTTGCTATGTAGTCCAGGATAGCCTTGATCTCACTGAGATCTGCCAGCCACTGCCTCCCAAGTGCTGGGATTAAAGGCATGTGCCACCATGTTCAGATGCATAGGATTTTCTTTTTTTTTAAATCTCAGAGACTGTTTCAATACTAAGCACCCACACACATACCAGTTAACAGACAAATGATTAAAGGTGAGCATAGGGAGACCTCAGCAATATAAGGCAAAATACTCCCAATAGTGCAATAGTGGCTTTTTTTTTTTTAATTTCAGAGGTTACCAACAATTGTCTAATTGGAAAAATCAGTTGTCCAATTGGCCTTCTCAGTAAAAGAGAATTCTTGACTATTACTGTTAATGTAGATAAATGCCAATTGCTAGAGAGATCAGAGACCCTAGAATAGAGGCTATAAGTAAGTGCCATTTTCCTAAACTAATATAATTTCTAACTATAGCCTAAAAGCTTATCCTTATAGCCACAGATAATTGTAGCTCTCAGCATTTATCAAAGAATCCTTTCTGCAATAGATCTAGACTTATAGTTCCTCGACTGGTCAAAATGCAGAATATAAGTGACCATGAGGAGCTTAGCCCCAACTGATTCATCTGAAAGGCAATCTCTATATTTAAGGCTCAAGGAACATCACAGAAAAAGGGGTGGAAGATTTTGAGAGTATCCAGAGGGTCAGGACACCCAGTGCTAGTCAGTAATTTCTCGATATAGAAGGAAATTTCACCCACAGAATCTCAACAGTGTGGTCGCCTAAGCAAGAACTGCATAATGACAACACCCAGCTGACAGGACAAAGGAGATAGAGGGAAATTTCACAAGGCCCCTCTAGATGAAGAGCTAGAGGCAATCAGTGGCAGCTGGTGGAGAGAGAAATGGTTTTCTCCAGGGGTAGATACACTGCTAGGTTATCCAATCTCAAACATTCAGTGCTAAACACATATACATAGGGGTACCATAAATGGACTCAGAAAGTTTATCTATGTGTATAATCAGAGTAGAGGTCACAAAATTGAGAGGAAGTTAGGGCATGACAAAGTTTGGCGGTGGAAGGAGAGGTGGAAATTATGCAAATACATTATTAATATTAGAAATTCTCAGAGAAAAGGTAGAAAAATGTGACAGCATTTCTTCCAACTCTGAAGCTCAGGTTCTTTTTCCTGGTGTGGGTTCACTGAGGAGACCCTCTAATGAGCACAAGGATCCTACAAAGAATGAGGTCATCAAGAGTATAATAATGCCTGAACTATTTTATATAATTGTCCTGTACAACACAAACAAATTATCTCTGAAACTCAGTCCTACTTCACAGATCTTATTTTGCTCATAAAATTACTGGCCTCACCCACACCATCCCACACCCCAAGCTTCATGTTTCACATGACCTGTAATTACTTAGGTGGAGCCATCTCAAGTCCATCCCATCTGTGCCCCACCCAATAGAAACTCACTCAATTGGCAAGATGAATCATATTCATCTTCAAACAAACTAATTTTAGCGTACATCCCTCACTGCCCTCCTTGGCATTGTGGTTGCTTCTTTCTCAGATATACACTTTCATTCTTACAGATGTTTACCCATTACTTCCTGCATGAGAAATAAGTGTTTGGTTTTACTAAGACTCATGAAGTAATAATAAATAAATTCTGCTGATCCCTAAAAAAAATGACTTGACTAAGAAACTATGGTGTCTAGAAACAAATTCTATAAAGTTTGTAGGACTAGGACATCAGACACAGATTCAATGTATATTAAAATTGTCATTAAGTGCACAAGTGTATAGTGCAGATGACAATCATAATCACAAAAGATTAAAGAAGACAGAAGAGATCATTGAAGAGCTTCTATATTTAGTGATATTTGCATCATGAAAGAAAAATAAAAAAGTATTCAAAGCCAGTCAGGGAACAGAATGAGCATGACTGGAAAGAGAAGGAATCTGATGTAACACTGCATGAAGTGCTATCTGGGAAGCTGGGTTTGGATAGCATGTATTAAAGAATCCATTTGTTTTACTACTTTACTGGTATTTTAAGGACTAAAATGTTTATAAATTGACATAATAACAGGTGAAGACGACAACTACCAAGTGTTTACACTGAGTGCATGAGAAAAAAGGAAGATGATGTCTTTAATGGGAGCAGAGCAGTGTGTGGAAGGAGGTACATGTGATAAAACCACGGTCCATGGGTATATCAGATATGACTGGGGTAGACAGAGTTCACAATATCTAATTTTTCTCCCTCCCCTACTCAACTTTATTCAAAATTATTTGCATCCAGTGTGTGCTTGAAGCCAAAAATTTTAGTACATACATACACATATATAAATGTATATATAGCTATAGATGATAGAAGATAGATAGATGGTAGGTAGATAGACAGAGAGGTAGGTAGGTAGATAGATAGATAGATAGATAGATAGATTAGATAGATAGATAGATAGATAGATAGATAGATAGATAGATAGCCTTAAAAATTACCTGGGTATATTGAATTACTTTCTAAGCAAGAACTTTACGACTGAGCTATGTCTCTACTTGATAAATTATTTCTTTCTAAAACACAAAAATAAATAAAACTTGAGAATTACCGGAAAATGTTTTTTTGTTTTGTACTTATATCAGCTTAATTTCCCACTTTTAGAAAAAGCAAAACTGTTTAATGACTATTGAAAAGTCAGTTGCAAGAACTGTGGCTGGGATGGGAGGTGCAGATTTGTAACAGACGTCCATGTCACCTGACCCAAATCACTACTAAAATTGCATTGAGGAAAAACAGAAAACTAAACGCTACCGTTTACCCTGTTTTCAGAACTTCAGCAAGCCATCCGTAAAATCTTATTACTACAGTTTTCTATATTTTATTTCATTTTTAAAAGATAAAAGTTTCTTTCTGATGACTGCATATAATTCTTTGATTGACCCAGAGAGGAAAACAAAAGAGAAATGTTCAATAAAAACAATGCTTCGACACTAAATATGAAATCTTATAAAACTTTAAAAACATATCTGGGCATGCATTACTTCATAACACAAAGCCAGCTATGCAATGAATTAAATGTGATAATGGGGACTTTCACCACCCAAGCCTCACATTTTTCTTGATAACCACCTAGTGCAAGGTATCATGGGTTGTGACTAACTAGAAATTACCACTTCTATGTTGGCTAAGCAAAAAGATTAATCTTTCCCTCAAGCTAATTTCTGGTAATTAACCAACATATCTAGGAGTGCCAAGATAAATTAAGCATTTAAGATAGTATTTCAGAATCTGCTTTGGAAATGATATCCCTAGTTAGTGTTTTCTGTGGTCTGAGCATATTTAACGCACATAACCATTGAGGAAGTGCTGGCAAATATATCTATTAAATGGTGTTTTGAGGGGAAAAACTGGTTGGGGGAGGAAAGTTGAAAGGATTTACAGCCAGAAAGTCAAGAGGTGTCTTTAGCTGGTCTCAGTTTACCTCATCGGGTTTCTTCCTCTGTAACCTTCCTGAATCACACATACATAGAGATTTCCTGTCTTCGGAGGCAGCTGCATTGCAGCCCTCCGGCTTGTGACCTGCTTGCTCTGGAGCTGCCAGCCAGCATGCTGGCCAGCAGAGACTTCAGTGAGTTCTAGTCTAGGAAGAGAGAGAGACAGAGAGAGAGAGACAGAGACAGAGACAGAGACAGAGAGACAGAGAGACACACACTGCAACACACACTGCGAGAGAGAGAGAGAAAGAAAGAGAGAGAGAGAACATATGAATAATATGAATATGTTGCAGCTCTTCACCAGAAGCCCTGGAAGATGAAGAGTCATTGAGCATTAACCATCACAAACCACTTCCATAAACTGTTTTCAAAGTCATACAAATGACTGCATTCTATTCTAGGAAATATTAAATGTTGGTGAAAAATAATTGTCTTTCCATAATCATTGGAATTCTTTTCTGTTCTTTCATCACTAGTATAACATGGGCACTTCCTTGTCACGGGTTAATTCCTTTCCCATGTAAGGCAGCTTTCATTCATCCAGAGAATCCTGACACTCCACAGTGTTCTCCTCTACCTTAGGAAGACATCTATGCTCAAAAAACTGGCACCTGAACTCCCCAAAGATGTCACCTGTGCCCATTTGTTTCATGCTTTAAGGTAATTTTATTTTACAACAACAATTAGAAGACATGGGTTTATTTTCCCTAACTTTAGATGTTTTATTAATTAGTTCAGTCATTAAAGTAGGTATCTATTCATTCTTTTATCCATTTTTGTTTACCTCCTGCGTAAATTCCACACTCTGGCATAATTGACTTCCTTATTGTGTTAAAAGTATAAAGGAAATGTCTTTTGTTCTAAAATTGTGATTATTGAAGAATTGATCAGTGCCAACTACCTGTGAATGGTACCTCTGGTTCCTCCCACTGCACCTCCCCATGAGTATATTAAACAAGGTAGGACTGCCACGGTTTCATAGGCTGTGTTTCTTCTCTAACCTGACACCCCCTGCAGCTATTTCCATTATGTTTTTCCATCCCCTTCAGCCTTGGTAAATCCCTACCTCCTCAGGTGAGCATTTGTCTTACTCTGAAAGAATTTGCAGCTCTCATTAAGTGGTTATTTATAAATGCCTGCTGTCACTTCACAATGAGGATTTCTCTAGTTTAAAAAAATGCAAATCAAATAAGAGTGGGCTTTAAGATCTAAAGTCTCCAGAATGGAATTTCACAAATCACTAACTGATTTGTGATCATTCCAAGATGTTTTATATCTACTTAGCATATAAATACTGTTTTTTAAAGCCAGCAAATAAAGTACTATGGAAAATATATTTGGTTGCCATTGACAGGGTGCCATTGCCCATTTTCAATCTCATTCCTGCCCGGATTAGGAACAAAAGTCATTCTTAAGTAACAGCAAACAAAAGTCCTACTTGATTTTCAAGTCCAATAAGTGGAAATTATTTTGTTTCATTAAAAATAATGAGTAGCCGGGCGTGGTGGTGCCTTTAATCCCAGCACTGGGGAGGCAGAGGCAGGCAGATCTCTGGGAATTAAAGGCCAGTCTGGTCATAGAGAATCCAGGCCAGCTGGGGCTACTGGGAGATCCTGTAAAAAAAAAAAAAAAAAAAAAAAAAAAAAAAAAAAAAAAAAGAGTAGTTCTTATATGGAAACAACTAGATAACTATTAAGCTAAACATTTACTAATTCAGTTCCATGAGTCATAGCAAGTTATTTAAATCTATTTTGTGTTTACTTGTAAACAGTTGTTCACATCAAAAAGCATGGCTATTTTAATAATGGACAAAAATTAACATTAAAAACTTTTATCAACATTAAAAAAACTTTTATTTACATTACAACATACAACAATAATTAAGAAGGCATATATAATATCTTCTTTTAAAAGACTTCTGAAAAAAAAAAGACTTCTGTATCAAGTTGTAAAAAACATCCTAGCAATATTTAGGTATGTCCTCTTATTTGCAGAACAAAACTTGTGTCTACATAAGCACTCCTACCTTCTCTCATCTGTGTCACTTTTGTATGATCCTAAATCCTCTCACTTCATTATAATTATCATTTTGTGAAAATTATACTTAAATACTTCTCTGTCATTTTTGTTTGCTTATCTTTTTCTTTCCCTATAACATGGTCCACCCTATACTTTGACCTGTAAATTTCTGAGAAGTGCTCTCTGAGGTGTTATAAAGTCAGGGAAGGGCCAGCCTTATTAACCAATGAAATAATGTCTTGAATAAGCAAATAAGATTTTGTTGCACACTTTCTTTTCTTCGCTCCCTTCCTCCCTTCTTCCCATTCACAGGAGCAATTGTGATTTGCATTCAGCAAAATAAGAATATGGAGGTATTCTAGGAAATTTGATCAGGTGAGCACCTCCAAAGGCTGTGCATCTCTCAGAAATTGCTTCTACATAGCACTTTAGGCCCAGCATGGCTTCTCTGCCTGTCTCCTTAGAGTTATAGCCATAAAGGTTTCCTCTAGACCTGTGACACTTTAGTGAGCTGCTCAAATTCTTTACACATGGTGATTTTTATCAGGCCCAATGGTCATGTTTACTTTATTTATTTTTATTTGCAAAAAAATTTGTATTTTAATGTGTTGACAACATTTGATATTACTGTCATTTATTGTCATCTATAAGTACCCGTGTAGACAGGCCACTGAGATAAAACCATACCTGAGTAGCATTCTACTATAATCTTCATTTAATTTGTTCTAACAAGATCTGCATGATGATAAAAAAAACAGTTGACATGCCAAGGTGTGTGTGGGACATGTCACAAGGTTCTGCCTAAGGATGAAGAACAGATAATCAATGGCTGCTGAGGGAGGGGGAATCAGTTTTCTCCAGGGACTATCTCCCTGAGAGGTTATCTAATCCCAAATAGACAGTCCTAAGCACAGGTATAACTGAGTACCAATAAATGGACTCAGTGCATTATGTGATTGTGTGTGCGTATTTACAAATGTATATATGAATATATAATAATTATAATCAAAAAAGTGGACAGGAAATTGACAGGGAGTCAGGGACAAGGGAGGAGTTGGTGAGGAAATGGGGGTATAGAAATAATCCAAATGCAATACTCATGCATGAAATCCTCAAAAATAAAAAAATAAAAATTGAGAAAAAGAATGTATTTTACCTGATAATAGGGACTGATTCCTCTGCTGGAGAAATGGTCCAGTCTGGGCTTAGTTCCATGAACATGTAACTCTGGACAACCGATTTTTCTTTCTGAATCCTTTCCTCATATGGAAAATTATAGCCTATAAATTGATACTAATTTTATAAATAGTTTTCCACACTTAAATTTCAGTTAAGAATTATTATAGGGGTGAGTGTAATGGTTGAGGCCTTAAATCCCAGCATTCAGAAGGGAGGAAGACACAAGGAGTCTGGTCTTCATAGCAAGTTCGAAGCCAGCTGGCACTACAAGGAGACCATGTTTCAAAGACCAATAAATAAATAAATAATAAACAAATAAATAAATAAAGTAAATAGAATTATTTCAAAGCCAGGCATGTGATCTGAGCATTTGACATGCTGAGGTAGAACAATCAGTATTGGTGAGAAGCCCACCTGGACTACAGAGGAAGTAATCAAGGAACAAATTAACAAAATCATGTTGTCTTATCAGAAGAATCACCGTACTCTGTTCCATAAGTCATACTGTCCTGCTATTAGGAGAAAGTCAGCATTGTTTTTGTGTATTAGAATCTTTCATATTGAAGAACTAGAGAGATGGCTCAGTGTTTAAGAGCACCAGCTGCCTTTACATAAGACTGGGTTTGATTTGACACCCTTTTCTGACCTCTGCAGTCATGGCATGGCATGGCATGGGTGCACTTACATACATGCAGGCAATATATTCATACATATAAAAAACAATAACAGTGTTTTTTTATAAAGAGTCTTTTATATTGAGAAATGCTATCAGTAAGGAGGAATTAGGGATCTGGCTGTGTTCAAATCTATACCTAAATCTCAGGCAAGTTATTTAAGATTTCTGAGCTTAGATTATCTCAGTTACAAAAAAATTCGACCGGGATAATACTTTTAAAGTTATTATGAAGCTTTAAACACCTATCATATTACTTGAGAATATTTGGCAGTTAATAAGTGTTTCTCATTCCTAATGCAATATACTTTTTATCTTAACAATGTCTATAACAAAATATAACAAGAATTAATTAACATACTACATGTGAATGATGGTTGAAAATTCAAGATATTTTCCCATTTGAATAAATAATAAAATCTCAATGTTCAATGAAGTTAAATAAGGGGATTGGAATGAAAAGAGACTTTGAGATGAGAGGGAGAGATTAATTGCTATCTCTAATGTTAATAAAACAATTCAATTTTAAACAAAGATGCAAAGAGACCATGTCTCATAATAACAGTTTGCATGGGTGAGAAAAAATTGTGTATTGGGGCTTCTGAGATGGCTCAGCAGTTAAAAGCCCTAGCTGCTATTGCAGAAAAGCCACTCTCAACACCCATGTGGTGGCTAACACCCATCTGTAACTCTAGCTCCAGGGGTTTCAAGACCCTCTTCTGATCTCTATGGACATTGCACTTATGGGTGCACTTACATACATGCAAGCAAAATACTCATACACATAAAATACATTTTTTAATTAAAAAATAATGTGCCATCAGGTAGCTGAATGAGGAATCCCTTAAAAACTACTTTGGCACTATTACTGAAATTGAATTTTGAGCTCCTAATTTGTTAAATCTTTTTGCCCAAAAAAGAATTGTTAAAGATGAAAATAAACAATAAAACTGTCAATAGTACACATTTCAGTAGTGTGTAGATTATCTGACTAACACCTTATAAGTAGCTTGCTTTTTGAATTGTAATCTGAAAATATCATCTCTACATACTAGTATTACAGGCAATATTGTAAAATCAGGAATTGCATCTTTGCTTTACTCTCCCTGCCTGCTGGCATTACATACTATTTCGCTGCTTCTATTTAGACTGAAAGGCCCTTGAAGTTGGGGATTTTAGCGTTACTATTTTTTAACTTTCTCAATGACTGTAAGCATGCATAAAAATGAGTCACTTTCTTCAATAGTGGTTTGATTAGCTTTGACAGAATTTGTACACATCCTATTAATAGATTATATGATCTATTATTTTCTAAAGAGTTTTCATTCACAAACCTCAGTGTAATGTTGCTTTTTTTTAACCTATCATGAATATAGCAACACACATCTCACTCTGTTAGGACACTGCTATAAAAGAATTGTTGCCACAGTGATTTTATAGTCGCCACAACTATACTCTAGTTCTTCAGTTTTCCTAGTAAAGCAATGCTAGTGGTTTTGAAGAACTAGGAAAAATTTTAATTTCTTTGTTTAAGTAGAGCTTCTTGTTTTAAGATATTCAAGCACTTCTTCAATCATTGCTTTGTATGCATTCCACATTAGACAAAAAGACATTAGATATGACTGCAGTAAATGTTCCTGGTAACAAAGCATGCATTTTCCCAAATATAAGACTAAAAAAAGACTGAAAAATAAAGGTAATTTATCTGTAACTTATTAGGTTATTATTGAAACTAAAATATGATAAGGTAATCTAGGTTATTTTGATAAGCAGCTCCAGCTGTTAGAAGTGCATAGGACTTCTTTCTATGCTTAGCACAATTTAGATCAAACAATGGACACTGACAGAAAACAAATTTCACCAAGTATGAACATGAGCCATTATTCTTAACTTCAACATTTGAAGTATGTTTATTCCTATGCAAGAAAACACAAGGCTTGCAATGGAAACTAAATACTATATCACACTCAAATAAAAATGACTTCTTATTTAGTGACAAGTTAGAAAACATACTTCTAATACCTATGTTTGATATTGCTTATTTTGATTCTCTGAAGGGTTCAAATTTTAAAATGATTTTTAAGTTATAAAGGTGAATCAATTTTGGTTAGTTCTATATAGAATGAAAATAAATTTATATTGTATTATGAATTTACCTATTATATGCACTTAATTATTTTTAATCATGAAAGATTAAAATCTTATTATGGTTGGAAAAAAATCGTCCAGATTACATAAGCCTCCATTTGTTCATAGGTTATTATTAATACTGTCATCAATTACAAAGATCAATACTTTATGTATAATGCATTTTAAACCACAAGAAAGCATTGTATCATTTGAAGTCTTTATTAAGTTTATTGATGTTAGACTATTGTTGGGAAACATATTTCATATTTGGATGCATAGATTTATGAGAGATTTAGTTACGAGGGAAATTAATTTGATGGATAACACAGAAGCTAGGAGGTGAATGAAAAATATCACAATTTTGATAATATTATGCCCTCACATTGAACTATGTAGTGCCTATCAGCCCAAGGTTGAAGCAAATATTTTACTTGAAATCAAATCAATTTTGGACAATAAAAGCTCTATATTCTATCAGTGAATAATATATAACCTTTTTAAACATTCCCTTTTAAATTAATAGGACATGTCAGTTTATGTATTATAATACAGCATTCAAGAATAATAAAAGTTTATTGTTCACCTTCATCTTAACCTTGCTTCTGAAAGTGAAGTCATATGCTCATGTTGGTCTGATAAGAATATGCTTTTGTTATGTATCAGTTTTTCTTTTGTTAGACTGTCCCCCCTTTTCCCTCTAATTTCTAGATAGTCAGAATTCATGTATTTTATACATTAGAATACAATTCACCGTTCTGGTCCAATGCTGTTGCATTTGTACTGGTGCATAGACTTTTAGAGGAGTACTGGGACAGGAGGAAAAGGTCAAGTAATCTATTGTAAACCTGGTCACTGTACCTAATTTATTGTAATCTTGAAAATCATTGAAAACATATTTTAAATTCTCTCACCATGAAAACTGATAATTATGTGGGGCTGGAGAGATGGCTCAGCAGTAATAGTTCTTGCTACTCTTGCAGAGGACTTAGGTGGGTCCTGTTTCTTGCTCCACATTGATGGCTCACAATCATTTGTAACAACAATTCCAGAGCATCCATGCCCTCTTCTGGCTTCCACAAGGGGCAGGCATGGGCGTGGTGCACATACTACATCAGGCAAAACATTCATGCACATAAAAACGCAAAAGCTTAATCTATATAAAAATTGATAACCATGTGATATAATTCATACACTAATTAGTTCATTTGAGCAATTCTATTATATGTACATATTCCAAACTTCATGTCTTGCATGAAAACCTACACACTTTAATAGATGAGTAAAAAATAAATGACTTGCATAAAGAAAGGGGAGAGACTTGCAGGGGTAGTGGTGAAAAAGGGGAGCAGGGGAACATGAAGATGGAAACAGGAAAGAATGAATGTCAAAGTCATTCTCTAGCACTTTTGTCTGGCTTGATTTGTTTATTTATTTATTTATTTATTTATTTATTTATTTATTTATTTAGACAGAGTTTCCCTGTAGCAGCAGCTGACCTGGAATTCACTTTGTAGATCATGTGGTCTCCATCCCCCAGAGAACCGTCTGCCTCTGCTTTCTGAGAGCTGAGCGCTGGGAATAATGATCTGAGCCACTAGGCCAGGCTCATTCCTGTTTTTCCTTTTTTCCCCTTTGTTCTGTGACAAGGACCTTACTCTGAGCCAAGGTTGGCCTCAGACTCGAATCCTCCTGTCTCGAATCCTCCAACTTTAATACTAGGATTTTCAGTGTGCACCACCGTTCCTGGCATCCCTTGAGGAGATATCTCAAGCCTTCCTCACACGCTTCCCTTCAAGCATCCCCCTTTACCTCACGTCACTCACTCTCCTGTCGTGCTTTTGCTGCTGCTCCACGTGTGCTACCACGTTTCTTCTTAAGACACTTGACCTTCGTCCTCGCCCACAGATAAAGAACTTTGGTGCCACCCAAGCAAGGTCATTTACAGAACACAGCTATCATGTCTCTTCCAGACTCCAACTTTGATACATCATTTCACAACTTAGCACCTCTGTGTAATAATAAGCCCAGATGCATAATGTATAAAATATCTTGTTGGGTGTCCGAATTAGTTCTTTTATTTTTTTTCCAGCTACTTAACTGACCTCACCTGTTCTCTTCCTTGAATTATCTCCTGTCCTGTTCCTCATATTTCTAAGATCAAAAAAGCACTTAATATGTTTCTCATAAACCTGAGAGAGACTACTGCAGAGTGGAGGAAGAATTTAGGCATTTCGTATTATTGAGTTTAGAGTTGGTTAAATTTTTTTTTAATGTTTTAAGCATTATACTTCATTGCAACTGGGTTGTCATGGATGCGTGACACCTAAGTTATCATTTGTAAGAAAGTAATTAACAACATGCCTCTTCCTTCTTGCTATGATCCAGCCAAGCACTGCAAAGACCATTCTGTGGCTTGACTTTGAACTCTACTCCTATATAAGAGTTTCTTTCGGGCTAGATCATTTGGAAAAGAAATATCAGATTAGTAAGTTCTCATTCTCACATACACAAATGCACACACACACATCTGTGTCCATATTTATACATGCATAAATATATCTGTATCTTTGTCTTATCTAAAAATTAATGTTGTCTTTAATAGGGATGGGAAAAGTAATATTATTTTAAACTATAATACTATGAACCAAATAATTTCTGTTATTGTTTGAACAAAGATCATACTCATGAACTTAGAGGGGGTGAATTAATTTGCTGTAAAGTCAGCACAACATTTGCCTTTTAACTTAACTGTCAGTTCTTTAATGAAAAGCTAACTTTAGCTTACAGAATGCAAAACAAAAATTTAAAAAATACACAAAAAACTCTCTGCTTTCACTGATGATAATTCTAAATTCTCAATGAATTTATATTTCAAAATAAAAGGCAAGTAAACATTACTATGATCAAATCTTAAAACATATAGCAGGGAATATTTTATACTCAAAAATAAAGAAAAATAATGAAGTCATGCATTTACATAATCATTGATAGTCTTAGATTTCATTAAATTACATTGCATGTAGTTTGAAGTATTTCTTAACCCTTAAATGCCATATCATCATATCTTAATATATGTAGCTTGACACAAATCAAGTGGCTATGATCAGTATGCATTTCTTGTAGAAAGAAAACATAAATGACATTTTGAATTATTTTAATTGCGTGTTCAGAAGTGCTGGTGGATATGCCAAAGTGAGAATAGATCCTGAAACTAATTAATGTGGCTTCATTTATCAAGAGCACCAGAGCTGTTATAAATACTAATAATAGCATTGTAAGAGTACATTTCTGCTTTTCTGTTGATACTCAGTAATACCACAGCGCCCCACACCACTGAGTTGAAGTGAGTCTTTGTTTGGATTTAACAAAAATATCCCAGGCTTTCTGCACTGAAGCTTCTTCATCTTTCATTAGTATACATAGTGCTGATATTGCTGATTTGGATAAAATACATATGGTCATTGTCTACAGAATTAGACAATTGAAAGAGTCAGTAAAACACACTCTAAGTTCAACTGCATTAACTCAGTAACTCATCAGTAAAGCACTAAAGAAATAAAAATGATATCAATTTACTACAGGTGATGGAGCTGAGGAGCAGAGACAACACATAGCTTTTAATATTGATATAAAATCACACCCCACTATTTGAGACTAAGACACAAAGCTCCAAAATTACATTCTAGAATACCACCATGACTTTCATTTCTCATCTCTGAAATTCCCAACATCTGGGAACTATGGTATGTGAATGTACGTTTAATGATGATATGAGGACCTTTGAAGAAAACACTGGATTAGGAATTCCAGAATGGCTCTCGAATTGGCATTCCTTAGTTACTGCTTTTGAGCCACTTTTACTTTTTGGATCTTCAGTTTTGTCATACACAGGCATAAGGAAGTTGGACTCATTAATGCATACTAAGGCAAGAAGTTTGCTACATCTAGAATAACATTTCCTGGTTAATAGAATGAAGACCAACTTGCACAATATGACAAGTGTAAAGTGACGTGTCCCTCAAATGTGAACTACTCTGGTATATGGCAGCAAAGGGCAACAACAAAATATTATTAAATGAAAGAAAGGGCACATTTGTTCATATGTGATCTTGCCTAGAAACTTTTGTTTGTCTTTGTTCTGAGCCCAAGCTGAGCTAATTAATTGTTGGATGTGGAATGGATTCCTAGTCAGGAATTGCTGTAGCTCATTATATTTAGTATTTTTTAAAATGTCATTACAGAATAGATTGGTTGTACAAGAGGACTCAGGTTTCAGATAGTTTAACAACTAATAAGATGGAAAGAGCCTACATTCAGAACAAGAATGCCTCAAGTCTGAGTGATGTTTATTCACTAACCTACCTTTGTGTCTTGGGACAGTTTCCACAGTCTTTGCCATCATTTCCACTTGAAAAAAAATTGGTGAAATCCTTATCTGTTTGGACTGTGTGAACTGTATTTCAGGGAGAGGAAAAGAACACATATGAACCATGTAGCAATACCCTTCCAAGAAAGACAGGTATTCATCAGTTTGTGTTTGTTTTGCCTTAAACTTATATTTGCCTTGATAAAAAGCAAAATTCCCAATTTTTAGAATTTATAAATTTGTGATCCATTGTGGTTTTGCTGCTGAAGGTGTCGCCTTGAGAAGCACTGCCCTCTTGATCTCCAGTGTCAATATAAGTGAAAGTGAGGAATCGAACTATATAAGTCTAAGTATTCCACTATCCTTTCATCAACCTCTATTACTCAGATCTCTTTAGTTTTAACAGAACAGTGGCTAAAACAGCTAAAAGATATATCACAATTCTCTGTCCTGTCTCACACTGAAGTGCTTTGGATGCGATCTCTCACAACCCAAGAATATATTAATTATTGTTGCCTTTGTGAAACAAAACCTAGTTCTCTTCAGGAATCAGCTTAAAGGGTGATATAATTCCCACTTGAAGTTTTGTTTAAATGACTCCCATTTAAAAGACTAAAGGTGGGAAATTGAAATGGATGTTAATTCTTTCATAAAAATAAGAAAAAATAATCCACATATTGAGTACCTCAAGAGTTGAGATTTTCCTTCTTCTATTGAAATTTAGATATGTAACTTACAGCTTCTTTGACCTGCAATTTATTTCTCCTTGCTTACTAAATGACAGCTACTGATTACATGAATATTCAAATCTATCTTGCCTTTTAGGTCATTAAAAAAAAAATAGTCTATGGTCTCCAGAGAATAGAAGTGCCTTTATCTCCCATAAAGATAGTTTGTAGCTGTCAGGGATTTTCTTAAAGTACATAAACAAAATAACTATGTCTACTATATCATCACTGCAGCAAATGTGTGATGTTAAACCTATGAGAAATCTACAGGCAATGTTTTCTTTAATTGCTAACCCCCCAAACTGAATAAGCTTATAAGTCTATCATGAAGAAATGGTTGAACAATGACAAAGATGATCCTTGTAAAATTAAATTTTCCTTATATATAAAATTAAAATTCTTAAGTATAATCAAAACATACCTGACAATGGTTTTGTCTTTAAGTATAATATTCTTAGAATACATTGTGATATTTTACACCTACACAGAAATTACCACTGTCATAAGCTGCAGGTTAGAGAAAGTAGCGCATTCCTGAGCTGTTCTGTGATTTTTATAGAGAGAAACCTAATCAATATTATTCTTCTCCAGCTCCAGAAAAATCTTCTCTTTCCCCTCCTATAGGACCATTCAAACAGTAAGAAACAAAAACAAAGAATAATCCAATTTTAAGACCTGTCCCATTAATAAGCAAACATGGCTTTCCTCATTTTGCCTGCTTGCTTTGCCTTTTCTGAGTGTCATGTATTTAATCTACAGATAATCTAAGAAGATTAGGAGAAAGTAATAATCCGTACCTATTTTAATCTGAGCTTGTATTTGAAAAGCTCTTTTTGTCTTGTTTACTAGCTCCTCTTGTGTCTTTTCTGGAAGGGCATCAAGTGCTTATCTCTAAGTTTTCATATTCAGATGCCAAATTACATCTATGAGTCTCACTTAATAGATGTAAAATATGGAGGATAGTCTATGAAATTTAGCCTTTAATAAAAATCAAATTATGTTATAACACTTAAAATAATGTATTGACAGAGTTTTTATTTATTTTCTACATATTTATATAGAATTAGGAAACAAAATGGATTTGAATCCATTTATTGAATTGTTCCATAGTTTAAGAAGTATTTTGAAGCATAGCAGTACCATATGAACCTGCTTTATTTCAAATATTAGTTTGAATCTAAAACAACAAATCAAATTTCACTAGATTGTGAGGTACTAGTCAGACATAGGAAATAAATATTATGGCAGTTTAGAAGTGTGTACGTGGGAGGAGAGAATCCTCTAGGTATATTAGGGAGTATTTGATCTCTGGAAAGGGCTTTATGCAGCAGATAGTGGCCATTCACTAAGTCTACATCAAGATGAGACTGAGGTAAGGGTGAAGTGTAAATAATTTTAAAGGCCAGATTTACACCTATGAAAATATGCTATTCCCTGGAGAACTCACAGAACTGAGTTACATAAAATATCAATTCATAAAACTTGTGTGTTTCCCTTAATTTGGCCATACAAATCACCACATGAGGAACATTAGCCATCCTTCTAGGCAGGTGGAAACTTCATGATAATAGCATGTGATAAAAAATGAGCAATGCAGGTTGTAGAAATCACATTATTTTGTCAAGTATTTGCGCACAAGTATACCAACTCCACTGCACCTCCCTACATGGTAAAAAGCAACAATAATTAAACTCAGAATATTGTTAGGTGGACAGATGAGTAGACAGAACTTTTGTCACATACTCTTATTATAAACAACTGCCAACACTGGAGTCTGACTTAACTTTAAACAGAGTTCTCAGTTTATGAGAAGCCTAAC
Source organism: Nannospalax galili (assembly GCF_000622305.1). Lineage (NCBI taxonomy): Eukaryota > Metazoa > Chordata > Mammalia > Rodentia > Spalacidae > Nannospalax > Nannospalax galili. The sequence goes on along the minus strand of NW_008332663.1, from coordinate 661,699 downwards.
ATTTTCCATATGCACTGCCATATTCCATTCTCGCTCTAATACTCATGTCTCATTAGCATTTAGCACTTAGGCCTTGGTTTTCCTCAAAAAGAAATATAACTATATTCCATTTCTAAATTTGTAAACAATTTATCATTTTAAGTTACTATCAAGGCCTAGTTAGTTTCTTTAAGGCATTAAATTCATTTAAATCCCTCCTCTTTTATTTTTATATGAAAATATATTCTTTGATGTTATAGCAATACAAATTGAAGTTGCAACATGTGTCGCTAATGCTAATTTGATTACTTTTTTATTAGTGTTGAGCGCTACAAAGCTAGCAAGAAATTGTCTAAAACATGAAACTGGGAATGGAAGAACTCTCTCTTCAGGCCTCTGCAATGATGCTAGTGTGAATGCATGTGCAGTAATGCGGCATGTTCCTCGCGCAACAGTGAATGCACCTATGAAGGCGAACCGTTCAAGAGTTTTACAGCACCTGACAGATTGATTTCTCTATTAATCTGTGATTTGTAAAAAGTGCCTACTCAATTTCTCATAGATCACAGGAGTCAATTCAATTTAAAATATTTATTGAAAATGATTACATTATTATTTATTCAAAGTAGTAAAATGTTCAATATAGCAAAGATAAGGTGCCTTAAATGTGAGCTTAATATCTTGGCATAAGAATTGGATCAACTTTTTTTTTTAAAGAATATACTTGTTCTTGCAATGATTTTATTTGATAAGGAGATTTCTAATGACTTATAATAAGATGTTAGAAATATGTGTTTGAAAACTGATCTAAGATGGATGCTCCTAAAAGAAGTGGAAAAATGATTTTCACCCGCTTTTTAAAACAATGCTTGAAAATGATTTCTCACCAAGCTACTATATCTTGGAAAGATATATGTATTTTCCAGTAAAATCTCACGGTGATGGAGCTGGAGCAATCCCTGCCACCTGTACTGTGCCTGCAGCTTGCATGTGGCTTGTCTGTTTATCGATGCAATGTCTGTGTAGTGTCTGTCTGCAATTTGCACTATTCCTGAAAGTCTCTATGCTCATTAACCTTTTACAGGTGCAGCACCGTTCCAAGGAACTGCAGGTACTAAAAGAATGGCCAGTAGTTATAAAGACCAAGCAGGGATAGCACCCTTAATAGCTAGCCCATCCTTTTACCAAACCTTTGGCAGTGGTTGACAAAGAATTCAGTAAGTTGGATGATAATAACCAATCTTAGGAAATGGAACAGAGGTAATGATTGAATGAGAGTCACTTACCATGTTGCATATTGAAATATTACAACCATATTTCTGGTTAGCTTAACATCACCTACCTCTATCCTCCACATATTAGGGAAAGAGAGAAAGACAGAGAAAGACAGACAGACATGCAGGCATGCATGCAGAGAGAGAGAGAGAGAGAGAGAGAGAGAGAAAGAGAGAGAGAGGAGGAAGAAGAAGAAATGGATGATCAGTAATTATTTAAATATCAAATCATTAGAATATTTCCCTCAAGATGTGACTAGCAAAATTTATAAGAATTTAATCACATGCTGTTGATTTTTTAAACAGTTCTCAATAATATATGTGG
>NW_008332663.1:627033-660045 GCF_000622305.1 Nannospalax galili | reverse complement strand
ATTATACTAAGTACTAAACATTGATTCTGTTATACTGAGTCTCTTTATAATTATACTCTTATAATTATTTAAGTATATGTAGTTAGTATAATTAAATCAGCCATTTGTCATTGTTTCACATTTTCTTTTCTTAATAAAATACAAAAATTTTGTATTTAAGAAAGAAATCATGAAGTGTAAGCAGTAACACAGCTCAAAAGAGTAGGATACTGTGTGCATGCATCTTTGACCTTTCTATCATCTATCTATCTATCTATCTATCTATCTATCTATCTATCTATCTGTCTGTCTGTCTGTCTGTCTGTCTGTCTGTCTGTCTATCATCTATCTCTATCTATCTATCTATCTCTATCATCTATCTATCTACTATCTATCTACAATTTATCTATCATCTATCTATATCTATCATCTATCATCTATCTATGTCTATCTACCATCTATCTATCATCTATCTATCTATCATCTATCTACCTATCAGTCATCTAGACTTAAAATCCATCTGTGAAGTAAAGAAGAGCCCTACCCCTTTAGTCAGTGTCTGATTTTTTTTTCTTTTTCAATATAGCAATGTTAGTTTAAAAACATGCTCTTCTATTTACAGTATGATGTGTAAGAAGCATATAAATCTATGTCGATAAAGAAGTATTAAGCACTAAACAAACTCCACCAAGCCAATCATGTAATGCACCAAAATTCTTGTGGTTGAAGAAGGCCATTTTGGTTGTAAAGACCATTAATGCTATTAAGAATATGATAAAAAAGAATAATGATGCCAGTGATTTTAGCTTTCTCTGTGAAATTATTTTCAAGGGCTAGAAATGAGCACAGCATCCAGGAAGCCTGCTTCTTCCCCTCAGTGGTGTGAAAAAATAAAGCACCATCTCACGCAGTCTCTCATTTTATTCAGTCATGTGTAAGTTTTTCATTCCAGTTATGAAGAATGACACTCTCTACTATTTCTCATAATGAACAAAAATAATTGTCAATAATCTTTGCATATATAATGAAAGAAAATTGAGGTTAAGCATGATAAGAAACGGTAGCTTACTGCTATCCTCACTTTAAGCACACATTCTACAGAGGTAATTTTGCATTGCTTTGTTTATCCTTTCCTCATATCGCAGTATTTCCTTCAATCTAGATACACATTTCAGAAATCCATTTAATTAAAATATCCTCCTCTTCCATTATAACATGAGAGCACCCGAGTCACTCTGAAATGCTGGAAGTGGAAGTCTTAAAAAGATATCTCTTGAAATACGCTGTTTGCCCAGCCTGACTCCCCACTCCAATTAAGATCTGTTTCTATTTTGCTACCATCCTTTATATTTAGACTGACTAGATGCCCACTGGCAATATTTGTATGAACCAGGGGAGAAGGTGCATGACCATATGCAAAGAGAGTCTTATTGGCACCTGAGACCTTGCTCATATAAACCTACAGCCACGGTGACAGCATGCACAAGATCCATGCATACTCAATCAGACAAAAACCCAAGTAGAACTGTGGAAATGGGCAGCAGGCCCCACCCTTAGCCAAAGGACTTTTGGCAGTTGATTGCTGTTGGGTGACAGAGAGTTGATCTTTTTTAAGGGAAAGACTCTAGATAGGCTGACTAGGCCTCAGTGGATGAACTTGCACTAAGGGGCATCTGAGTTCACTAACTTGAAATAATAGACCTTAACATAAATGACAGAATGCTTGAAATCTGATGGTGGTGGGGGGGGGGCTATAGGCAGTTGAAGATTAGGAGGGAGTATAAAGGTGATAAAGATCTACACAAAAATTATTCAATAAAAATTATTAAAAAATAAATAAAAGGCATACAGCACTGTGTTAAATAATTTCAGTTGACATCTTGACACACCTGGGAGAGAAAATGTCAATACCTCTATGGTATTGGCCTGTGGGCATATCTGTGGGACAATTTTTTTTTTTTTGATTGTTGATGGATGTTGGGGGCTCCACCTACTGTGGGTGGTACCACTCCTGGGTAGGTAGTCCAGGGTTGTATAAGAAAGCAAGCTCAGCACAGGCCAAGGGAACAAATCAGTAAGTGGCCTTCCTCCAGAGTCTGCGCTTCAGCTTCTGCCTCAAGTTTCCTGCACTGAGTTCCTGCCTTGGCTTCCTTCTGTGATGAAGAGTTATTGGAAAGTGTAAAACAAATAAACCCTTTTCTTCCCAAGTGTGTTTTGGTCATCGTTTTAGTACAAGAATGAAAAGTATCTAGGACAGTACCTTCCTGCAGAAGGCACAGCTGTGAGACAAGAAAAAGGGAAAGAACTGTAAATGGGAGGAGGTGAGGAGGAAATATCCTTGACCAAAGCAATACTCAGTTCCAGTTCCATTTATATCAACACTCCCATGATGGGGACTGGGGAACTGATGTCTCTTAAATCATAATTTACATTTAAATAGCAACATTTGGTTGGTGGTTTTCATATAGAATAGTACAGATTCAGATACTCTAGTTTTTACTTAACTTTCAATGATGAAGGTTAAAAGTTTTCAACTCAACATTTGACATAGATGGCAAAGAGTGAAACTCATCATCATTTGTGGCCAAGCAATGCTCCTTCTGTAATTTCAGATTATTTATCAGAGCTTGTTGTCTCTTTAACGTTTTTCTCATTCATATACAAACTATGGCTGAAAATCAAGATTTTTATCTGAGAAAAAAAATATATATATATATAATTTATACATTAAATGTTATAGATGTAAAATATTCAAATATATAAACATAGGTCCCTGCATACCTGTAAAATGTTTCTTTGTTAATAGAATTTCAGTAAAAAGTTTTGAAAATTTTCCATACATTTATTACTCATGGAGCTTCCCATAAAAGTGCACCAGACTTGGGAGGCAGAGGCAGGTGGATCTCTGTGAGTTCAAGGCCAGCCTGGTCTCCATGGTGAGTTCCAGGGCAGTTTGGGTAAAAGGAAACCCCTGCTTAAAAAAAAAAAAAAAAAAAAAAAAAAAAAAAGTGTACCTGAATAGCAGCGAGACCTTTGGGGTTGAGCCAGACATCGTATAAAGTAGAAGTTTTCGGACAAGCATCCTGACCTTTGGCAAATTCTAAGCCTTTCAGGGTATACATTTGCTTTTCAGTAAATAGGGGTGATAGGGGTGATAGTGTTTCATACAGTGTAACATTGTGGTGACAATTAAATGAACCAGTATAAGGGAGCACTGAGCACAACCATGCTTGGCCTCCAGTGTCATTTAAGTACATCGCAGCATGTCTGCCTATCTTATTATTTTTGTTGTTGTTGTTAAATAATATTTTTATTAATTCTTTGAGAAAGTCATACAATGCATTTTGATCATATTGACCACCTCCCCCATTTCCTGTCAGATTCACCCCAACTCCCACTCCCCAACTTTGTGTCTGTTTTTAAAGCCCAGTAAATCTAAATCGTGTTGCCTAAATACTCTTGGGTGTGAGTTCGTCCCTTGGGGTGCAGTCAATCCATTTAGGCTCACATCCTTAAAGATAACAGACTCTCTCTCTCTAAACAGCAATTAGTCACCACTAGTTCTTCAGCTAGGGATGGGCTTTTTTACTCACTTTCCCCCTCCATGCTGGGATTTCTGTCTGGGTTGAGCTTGTGCAGGTCTTGTGCATGCTGTCAGAACCACAGTGAGTAGATACATGCATCTATCCGGTAGCGTCCTGAAGACATTCTTTTGTTGTCACATCACAGCCTCTGGCTCTTAAAACTTTCTGCCCTTCTCCATCTCTGAGCCTTGGTGGGGAGGGATCTCAGATAGGTGTCCCACATGCTGCTCTTATTCCCAAAGATGCATAGAGGGTTATTTGAGTGCAGCATATCCTCAGATGGAATATTTTAATTTTTTTCTCCATTTAGTGCCTAACAATGGGAAATTCCCAACATAATCAGTATCAGTAGATGTTGGTACTTCCTCTTCTACTAGTCGAATGAAAAGATGTGGTTTGATTTTACAACTATTTCAGTATCACAACAATCTAATGATGTTTTGGGATAAGATACTTATTCCAAGTGTTTGATGAATTAACTCAAGGAAAGGGAAAATTATAAGGTCATGCTTTATAATGAGCTTCTAATTGTTATATTTGATAATAAATTAAGTTACCAAATAGCAGCAACTATCCAATTGTGAGAACTGAGCATTTGAAATATGGCTGTAAATAAAACAAACATATGAGCTAAAAAAAATCTCACTAATGATTTCACATTGATATGTTATTTGCATATATCATTTTGAATAAAATTCACCTGAATTTGTTACTTTAATTTACTTACCTTTGTTTTCTCAAACATGGCTACAGAGATATACTAGATTACTTCTGTGGCTCATAGCCATGATTTTCATTGTATCTATTTTATCAGAACTGATGTAGACAGGGTTTATTTATGCATACAAGAAAAGTTCAGCAATTAAAGATAAAAAGGTAACATTCACTATTGCTGCTATAACTCATTCTCACATACTTAGTTTCTTAAAACAAGAATAAATTATTATCTTATCATATCGTTCTGAAGTACAGAGGCCTAGTTTGGATCTCAGTGGGCTAAAATCAGTGTGTCAGCAAGACTGCGTTCTCTTTGAAGAAATTAATGGAGAATATTTTTCCTTGACCTTTCCATCATCCGTTAATTATGGCTTTATTCCTCTTCAAAGCCATACTGGACTCAGTATTTTCTCTCTCTCTCTCTCTCTCTCTCTCTCTCTCTCTCTCTCTCATCATCTCTGTCTGCTTCCTATTTAAACTATAATGACCCTATGTTTATATTACCTCTATCTGGACAAACCAGCATGCTCTCCCTTTCTCAAATCAATTGATCAGCTTCTCTCATTCTCCTTTTGTCACATAAGCTAACATACTTGTAGGTTCCTGGGGTTTGGATGTGGATATTTGTAGGTGTTAATTATTCTGCCTTTCACAATGTTGATGAGTATATTTGCATTTAGTATAATTTATAAAAAAAATTTCATCTCTCATGCATGTATAATCTGTCTATCTAGCTGTTATCTAGTCTTTTCTTCCTTCACAGAAAGTGTCTATTTTCAGACTATTTTCTTTCTATTATTTTTTTTAATATTTTATTTTATGTGTATGAGTGTATTACCTGCATGTATGTGAGTGCACCTGTGTCATGCAATGCTATGAGGTCAGAAGAGAGGTTCAGATTCTCCTGGAACTGGAGTTAAGGATGGTTCATAACAGCCCTGTGGGTGCTGGGAATCGAACCTTGGTCTTCTGCAAGAGCGGTCAGTGCTCTTAACCACTGAGTCATCTCTCCAGCTCCATTGCTTCCTTTAGGGCAGTAATTTTTTCATATCTATACATCTTAAAGAATTCAGATAGTTTTCATCTTGCCTAATAATTTAGAAGAAAAGGTCAGACCATGACAACAAGGAGAAACTGAGTTGTCCATTTTAATGCAATGTTTTTTTAAATGGAGAAAAATCTTTCTGAGTTTGCTGTTGTTTTCTGTATTACTAAGGTAAGTTAATAAGGGAGGGACACAGCAGCCATTTGAGGAAGAAAATAATGTGAACTCCAGTGGGTGAGCAGATACATCAGCATGAAAACATCAGTCGACCTTTTGTCAAGAAAGGCTCTGAGACAAATCTACATAAAGGAAAGAAGAAAACTACTTTTCTGTCTTTCCAAGAAACTTTGTTAGTTTAGCACACCTGCTCAGGCCTTTTGAGATTATCTTGGGACCTGCATTACTAAATCAAAAGTGAGTTCCCCAGAAACTTTAGAAAACTGGCAAATGCTTAGCAGCACTCTTTTTTTTCTTTTTTTTTTTTTTATCTTGTCTGACACTGGGAGGGTTAAGTTTAATTGTGAATGTGCACCTTATTAAACACAGTCTTCATCATACTTCATTTCTTAATATTTTGAAAAACTAGACATAATTATAAGATACCTATTGAGAGTAGTACTTAGAGTCAGGATTCGATCATTGCATTTTTACATAAAAGGATTCAAGTTTTTCAAAGGTAGTAACCCAGGGTTTTAAACTAAGTCTATTTTATAAGGTGCTGTATTATAAGGTAAAATACTACCGTTTTCCTGTTTTCAATCATGCTAATAATTTAAAGTTTTGAAAAACTCTTACTTTACCATATCTTCTGTACATGGCTAAATTGATGACTAACAGTAAAATGAACTCTGAACATAATGATTTAAAAACACCATGAGTATTTTACATTGTTGGCTCTTTTCTTCCTCCTCCTCCCTCTCATCCTCCCTTTGCTCCTCTTCCTCATCCCCTTCTTCTTCCTCTTCGGCCTCCTCCTTCTCTTGTTCATCCAACTCTTGCTCCACTGTGTGTTCCTCTTCTTGCTCCTCTTCCTCCTCTTCCTCCTCCTCCTCTTCTCCTTTTCTTCCTTCGTCTTCATCTTCATCTTCCCGATCTTCATTTTCGTCTCAGTCTCTGTCTCATTCCCCTTCTTTCTTTCATTCTTTGTTTTGTATTATTTACAACAATGCAATCAAACAACTCTTTCTGAAAACTTTGCATAACCTCCACATAAATAATTTCAATGGGAAGAATTACCCTCTAAAAGTGATATAATAAAGTTAAACAGTTAAGGAAGTATAAATAAATGCATGTTATAATTCTGTAATTTTACAAGGTTTTTTTCATTTCATAAATATTTTTGTTATGTAATCAATACCAGTAATAATATGGGAGAAAAAGAGTTTTGCTATGAAAATTAGTGTAGAGTAAGGTATACCCTAACTTGAGTGATTTTTTGAAAAGTTTTGAAAGTATTCAGTATTAGAAATGAATTCAAATAAGTTAAGGATTTAGACTGTATTATTGGCAGTACACCCCTTCCTTTGCTTATATTTTGTTGTTTCCTTTTCCCTGATGTCCCCTGAACTTTGGAAGATGTAATGCAGAGATCTGATTATCTCCTTATATTTATGGATGAGCATTAGACCATTATGCTACAACACTTACTTCAGTCACTTATGCTCAACAGTTAGGCCAGTTGTAAGTCTCAGCTATAGCCACTAACTACTGCAAAAGGAAACCTCTCACTGTGACTGAGCCTGATAACATCAGTGATCAATGGGTGTCTGCACAGATGTTTGAAAGGCACTTTCATAGGCATATCACATCTATTTAATAAAACAGTAACAATTGCCTCCCCTTTGAGGCCTATGACCTCCTCATCCACAGGTCTTTGCTCTGGCTTACAAAGTACCAAGTAAGAGTTCCCTTCTGTGGGTAGGGTCTTAAATTCGATTTGAAAGCAGTTGATTTAACCCAAAACAGTTATGCCACTATTGTACCAGCTGTGCATCTTTTCTCGCAAGTAGTGCTGTAACATATAGGGTTAATAACCTAGCCACACTGTTGGCAACAATTCTCTTTCAGCAGTCTACATAGCATCTTTTGGCATATTGAAAGCTAACCAGCAGGGAGGGAACTTAAAGCTGAGTCACATCTTGATTTTTCCATTTATTGCAAACTATGGATTCACTATTTTTAGGAATAGGGGTATATCATCTAATTCTAGTTTGCAAGGAATATCAGTGACAGTGTCATTTATTGTATAAGGGGTCTTAAAAAACTTAATGGCCAATGACTTATACAGAGGTAACCCATATCTGATACTTGAATTTTAATTCCACAATCTTATGGCCCTTGGGAATACCTTTTCTTCCCATTCAGGGTGTCTTCAGTGAAACTCTATCTGCTGTTTATTTGTTTTTCCAGATGATTTTTCAAATGTCTAATATACTCAAGGGTCAGCATTATGTAATGAAATCTTCTTACTGAGTGTGGGCAGCATATCTGAAGGCTCTTTATCATCTATTCCAAGCAAGTACCAGTTTGTCTTGGGATTCAAAAGCCAGCAGAACACATAATACAAAAGTTAACAAAGTTCAGTACAGCATGAAAGATTTTATCACATATTCTATCAAATGAGCACTGTTGGGTAACAGCATATCTATCTTATTTTGGGAGACATTGCTTTATTTCTTTGTCTGTAATCCACAATCATTCTCCATTAGCTTCTCCACATTCTTTGCCTGGAACTCTGTTCTGAAGCTATTTCACATTTCTCCACCTATAACTAGCTTGGCAGGGCTGGTTGGCTTATATCTAGCTGGTGGCCAAAATGGAACAGGGTTATGATCCTGTCTGCTATGCTTACTCCAGTGCAAGCTCCTTGTGCCTGATAGGCTCTAGGCTGCAGCTATGGCTGGAGCTGTGTCATGGCCATTGTCTGTTCATAGGGGACACCTGTCTACCCAAAAGACCCCGAGCTGCATAAATAGCCTAGCATCAGATCGTACAGGGGGATATTTCACCTTGCATATTCTGGAGGGGATAACTACCCAATTCTAGGCCGTGCTTAATCTTTGTAACTTGCACGATTTTATAATTTGTATCTTCCTGGGACTATGGCTCAGGATTTAACAGTTTCCAGAAGCTCAAGAGCACAGAATTTTTGCACTCTGCTTTTTTTTCCCCTCACACTGGTGGCATTATAACAGGTCTTAATATTTGTCTTTCTTTTTTTTTTTCTTTTTTCTTCTCCTGAGTGTCTTAACTTCTTACCAACCTAATTTACATGCAGGTCTAAATCTTTATGATCCTCTGAAGACCCTCCCACTAAAATAAAAAATCACTAGGACTCAGGAAACCTGCTGAAACGCCATACTAGTACTGAGGCCCTTGCTAAATTAAATTCTTTCTGAAATCTCTTGTGAACACAGTCTTATTTGGCTGAGTGGATTGAGCATCAAACACTACCTCTCACATACTGAGTTCACTCAGTAATGCTTGTCCTTTGTTGACTTCCAGTCCTTGATATTCCTGGGAACTTCATCCAGTGAAAACCACCTGTTTCTAATAGCTTCACCCAGTGCCTGTTTTGTCTCAAGGATTAATTAGTGGTTACATTACTCACTTCATATTCTTCCCTGGTAGTCAATCTAGTCTCTTTCCTGTTGTGTCCCACAGCCTCACAAGTCAGGCTATGAGGAACTGTTTCATATCTTGTTTAAAAGTTCCAGTGCAAATAATTCACATGTAGAATTTTCCCTGAGTACCATAGTTTCCTATACTGGCTCATTTTGAACCCTTACCCCATCTACATACAAGATCATGGATTTTCCCTTTCTCTCTATATTTAGTCAGACGAACAGTGTATATTACAAGACTTCTACTTCACGCTCACCATTTTCACTGTCTTTTTTTTTAACACGGCTTCCAAGAGCTCTTTAGCATACCAATTTAATCTGTATTCCCTCCCTTGTATCCTGCCAACTCTAAGAAACAGTAAACCAACAGTTCTGTGCTGCCCACCCCAACCTTTCTCCACTTTTTCTGCCAGTTTAGAAGCTGATGCTGACAGTAGCATCCACATGTTTTTTTTTTCCAGTTCTAATCCGTTTCTTATATGATAAATTCTTTGTGAGCAGACAGCTGAACCTCAGTTGCATGTTTCACTGCTCATATCAAAGGCCAGTCTGCTGCTGCCCTCCTCAGAGACTGCAATATATTCTCTAGTTTATCAGCCATTTGGGTCCATTCCCATACTCACGAAGTAGACTCCATTAATTAGGCAGGTATGCCAGAGAGGGGAGAATGGCTACCATGGGATTTCCCTTCCCCCCTCAAGCACACTGCAATCTCAGATGACTCAGTCTTGGTGGCGTGTCCTATCATACAGAGAACTTGCAACTGCCACCACAGCAGTCCAATAACACATATAGAAAGGCAGCCGTAGAGATCGCCCCACACACGTTTCAGCTTCAGATGGATCACACTCAGTTGGATGTCTTATCACCTATTTTAGGGGTTGTGCAGCTTCCTCTCCTTGACTCACCTTTGGTTAGTTATATCTCTCTTGAGGTGCTTGTTGTGTTCTGGAGCTCATAGTAAACCTAAAAAATAAAGTCTCTACAGATATATTCAGTAATTTCTTTGAACATGTTTCCCGACACAGTAATATCTGGAGACAACTGTCTTAGAAATGCATTTCCAGATCAGATTTGAAAATAAGAAACCTGGAATAATTAAGAAAAGTAGAACTTTCTATTAAAGATGAAATTTAGGTGGAGGGTAAGAGTTTTAAATGATACATGACGTATGAATTGGTTGCATTGCAAAACAGTGATTTTGAAAGTATATTATCAGAAAGATAATTGGTACTGGAAGCAAAATTATAAATATGGGGCCAGTTGCCACAAATTGTTCTTTATAATAACTGTGCTTAATCAAACCAGAAAGTGTGTTTTGAGTGTGTGATATAACTCTACAGATAAATCTCGTGGAAGTTACCTTTAAGTTATGTAAAAAGACCCTTCAGCTCTGGGATCAGACAACCTAAACTAAAGTTATGACTTATAATGTCTGTAACACATCTCTAACTTCTGTTGCATTTTGGAAAGTCAATTCACTTCTTATAGAGATCTGGAATTTTATTTTTTGTCTTACGTCCTTCCATTCACCAAATCAGGAGAATAGAAACATTGCCTATATTTTATAATTTTTCTCAAAAAAGCATAACTCACCGTGATGGCACACATCTCTATTTCTAACAGAAAGGATGCTGAGGCAAGAAGTTTGCAAGTCTAAGGCCATCTTGAACTATACACTGCAGCATTGTCTCAAAATGAAACAATAGAAAATGGAAAAAAAATTAAAAATCAGCAGCAAAACACAAATATGTGAAACACAGTGTAGTTACTGACAGCATGAAGTTTTGAATGTCTAATAAAGTAATCCTTCTTAGATTTGATTATGTAATAATTTAGTTAAAATTATCAAAATATTCATTGGAGAAACAGTAGATTTGTAGGGAAAAGATGGAGGAAAAAATAGTTCTAACAATATTTCCAAACATGAAGAAGTTAAGACTAAAAGGCCCCCTGGAAACTCATCTAAATATTTTATTATTTTTATTTTTATGTGTATGGATGTATTGTCTGAATCTATGTATGTGCACCTGTGTTGTGCAATGCCCATTGACATCAGAAGAGGGTGTCAGATCCCATGAAACTGGATTTATGGAATGTTACCAGCCATGTGGGTCCTGGGAATGGAACCCAGGTCATCAGCAAGAGCAGTCGGTGCTCTTTACAGCTGAGCCATCCTTCCAGCCCCAAGGAAACTCATTTACCATAGCCTCCTGTACTTAATGTCTTATAAGAAAGTATTGAACAATACATCTGAAAATATTTACTGAAAGAAATCTTTTTTGAGAGATGTGGGACCACAAAATGTATTACATTTCAAGTATAAAATAGCAATGCACAATTGTTTTGCTATCAGCTACACCAATTAATGCAGATGATGCTAATTAAAAGTAAATTTAGACAGTGATTAGGTTCTCTTGCCATTGTTAGGGAGAATTGATTCTTCTATAGATCTAATATGTTAAAGTAAGAAGTTAATGTTATATTGATGTATTTTAAAGCACCTAATTTAGACAATAATTCTGAGGAAAACATTTGTGTTAATACTGAATATTAAATGACAAATGTTTTCTCTTGGAAAAGGAATGGCACTATTTCAATAACCCTAGAGCAACACACATGTTGATGGTTCAAATAAATTATTGTGTGTGGTTGTATAATCTCAATTATAGTTTTATAAAACTCATAATATAAGAATTCCTTTGCACATGTGCTCATTATATGGCATTATGCTGTGTGTGGCATAATAACTTTATTGACAAAATGATGTGCTGTAGAACTTGCTGTAAAAATTTCATAATTGCATCTGGACTAGCTTTGCATTTTGAGAAGACTGAAATGGGCAGAGATTTTACAAGATTCTGGAAATTGGTAGGTTTCTGCTTTCAATTTTAAGATTTTGAGATAAGTTCACTGGGTGTTAAAGCTAGAGGAATGTCTTTTTCACCCTGAAAGGAACTCCTGTTTGTAATATATTTCCTCTCTCTCTAGGAAGACACATATAGACAAGTAGTGAGCTCATTTGTGAATGTACTGGATTTTAGGATCAAGGTTCATAAAAATCTTACATAAAATCCTCCAAAAGTTGAGTTTTGAACAGATTCTTGTATTTTCTAACTTAGAATGTTGAATGATCTGCTCTTCCATGTTTTTCTGAAGGATTACATTTGTGGAACATTGTGTAAGACTTAAATATATTGTTTGTCTGTTATGGGTAAAACAGAAGAATGTTTAAATATGAGACAGATTACACAGTAAGGGCAAGACACCCCATCTCTTTGTTTCTTCTAAAGTTTTTCCTTCTCTTTCTTTCTTATCCTTCGAGTAATTAACCTCACTTTTCTTTTATATTTCTTTTCAAAACATGTGACAGAAAGAAATCAGAAAAAAATAAAGGGAAAGAAAGAACAAGTGTTTTATATAATTCCTTCTATGAGAAATTCTGGGGGCTGGAGAGATGATTCAATGATTAAGAGCACTGGCTGCTCTTGCAGAGGACCTGCGTTTGGTTCCCAGCAACTACATGGCAACTAAAAACTATCCATAACTTCAGTTCCAGGGGAACTGATGCCCTTTTCTGACCTCTGGGGGCACTGGTGCACTTGCATACATGCAGGCAATACACTCAGACACAAAAATATTAAATAAAATATTTTAAGTAAAACAAAGAAAATATCTGAGTTTGGAAAAGCAAATAGTCTGTTGAAAAGGATTCTTCTATGTCTGACATAATGTTGACAAATGAAAATGTTTTTGTTATTTTATAGTTTATTCTTTATTTCATGATTCCCCATGGTACTATATTTTATGTAGTTAGGGATATATATATACATATATATACATATATATGTATATATATATATGCATATACACACATGAATAGTGTGTGAAGCTTCAAAAATATCAATGTGATGGTAAAATTAGGACTGTGGTTTGTAATAGTGTGGGAAAAGGTATGTTGCTGATAAACATATGTGTTCAAAAGTATTTAAACTCAATATAAACTCTGATTTTTATAGACTACAGTAAAAACATGTTGACTAAATATGAATTTCCTATGACAAGAGGCCCTAGGTGAAACAAAGATGTACAAGTTCTTGAGCTCAAGTTATGTATCCTAATTTAAAACATATGCCAATCAAGACCAGGCAATATGTTTTAATTCAGAAGACATTAAATAATAAGACAAACATTGGGTATGAGTGCAAAAATTGTTCTCAGAATATATTGTAAAATCCTTAAATAGAAGTTTAATTATTTTGTGATAAATCATTTAACATATGTATATACATGCATACACACACATACACACACATATATATATCATTAGTGAGGACAGCAATAACATGCATAGTCAAAGTACAGTCAACTAATCTATGTGAGGAGAGTACCCACTGAATTAGATCTCAAATTCAATTGTTTATATTTCTGTATCTAGTTCATATCTAGTGTGTATGATCACTACTATACACACAGAGGCACTGAAACACACCAATCTATAAGGACTCACTTGAGTTCACTTGAACATAATTCACACATTGATCAGCTTGGATTATATATTAAGGGGAAATTGAATAGCACTCCTACTAACATGGTCATTAAATCATGAGGTGAAAACAGTGAGCCCAAACCTGATTATAGAGAAGCTGTTTGGAACAGGACCTTTTGTTTTTATTTTTATTGTTGAAAATAGTTACATAAATGAAGGTGAAAAAAAATCCAATAATATGTTCACATTTGAGGTTTGAAACAAAATATTTACCCTTACTTCCATGATCAGCAATGTAATTATTTTCTCAACAAGCATAATATTGAAGCTCAATTATCCAATGGTAAGCAACAACAAAACAACTAAGGCATCATTTGCACTTCACTGTTGAAACTAATTATAAACTCCTTAAAATAATGCTTAACTATACTGAACCAATATGACAGAATATAACTTTTCTTAATATGGAAAGCAAACTTATTTTGCTGCTATAAGTAACCACAAATAACCAATTCCATGTCAATCTGTTTCAGTAGGAATTATGAACTTGCTTATAAATATATATAATTGAAATTATTAACTGAAAAATAAATATACTGATCTTAATTTTACCAATATAGGCAAAGAGAGCTGCTATGATTTCAGGCAAAAATTCATTTTGCAACTATGTTGGCCTCTCAGGGGTAAAATGATAAACATTCAAGCACCATGGTTTCACCAGCAGTACATGTTCACACAGTTGAAATGAGACACATCATTCCTATTTCAGGCCATGCACACAATTTAATAGCATTTAATAGCCTAGCAGTTCCCTGCACCATTCAAAGTGCTTCAATATATTTAATGTAGACTGGTTTTTAAAGTAAATTGACATAAATAAGCTCAATAGCATTACAGACTCTGATGACTCTTGGGTGTACAGGGAAAGATTTTTTTGCAATGTTGCTAACAAAATTAGTTCCTGATCTATGACTTGAGTAGGAAAAGAGATATAAGCCAAGAAAACTGGAAAATGCATGATGTAAGCAAAGAACAAAATTTCACTAAAGTAAAATATTTATTTAAATAAAAGTATTCTTTAGTATTTAGTGCAAAGGTTTTGCTGTGATTTTTACATGAAATGATTATTCCATGAGGCATTATCAGCTCAGTTTCACAGAAAAATCATGTGGGAGAATGATGTGCCTGCCTGTTGTATTGATTCTGTCTACAGTGATAGCCTCAAATATTTTGACATTTGAATTCATGCACTATCTAGACTCTGTGCCATTACAATCATAATTCTGATGAGAAACATGTCATCTTTGTACCTTTTTACTTCAGGTCAGAACAAAAGTAATTTATATCTTTTAATTAGGCTAAACTTTAGCTTTGAGTAGACAACTTTATGTTAAGCCTCACATTCTTTTCTAATTTAAATAAATTTTGTTATTTTTATTATATATGTATGTATGTATTGTCTGCATGTACGTAAGTGCACTTGTGTTGTGCAGTCTCCAGGGAGGACAGAAGAGGATGTCAGATCCTCTGGAACTGGAGTTAGGGACAGTTGTTAGCTGCCATGTGGGCATTGGGATTCGAACCCAGGTTTTCTGCAAGAAAAACCAGTGCTCTTAACTGCTGAGCCACCTCTCCAGCCCCACAAGTACATTCTTTTAAAAATAAGAACATTTTCACACTGATCAGCTGCATTTTGAAAAGGCATAGTTGATCTAGAATCAGATTTGTTTAAATTTCCATTAAAAATACTTACCAAGTGCATATTTGTTTTAACCCTGCTGATCACTTCCCAGCCTCCCTGTGGTAAACACACTTTCGTTTAAATGTGTTACTTTCGGACTCGTCTTGGCAGACTTTCCGATGGAAAGATTTTGCTTCTATTGACAATGAATTTGTACAAAGTAAATCTGACATAGTACCAACATACACACCAAGCAATATTTTGGTCTGGAGAGGCAATGGAATCTGAAAGAAACTTGGTGTATAAGCATTTCACCACAGAAAATACTGAATGTCTTTCCTTCAGCAGTTGTATCAGCCCTCTGTTGTAGTAACCCATGCTTTTCCTTGGTCCTAAGATGCATCACATCATTTTATTCATTTTAACTAACATTAAATGAAATAGTCTTCTTGTATAGATCCAACGCAAGCACTGCTTGTTGAACAAACAGGTAGGGTAATGCCATTTGATGCTCGCATCTCTGACTGTACGAACACCATCAAGCTTTTAAAAGAGAAGAGGCAACTTTAGGCCTTTAGAGATTTAAAATTTCATTTTCTAATGGCTTGGAAAAATGTTTCTCATCTACAAAAAATGAACATTGAAAAGCCACATTTAATTTCACTGTTGTGTAAAACTAATGTTTTTAACTTAGGTGTTACATTCTCCTGATTTATGTACCAGGGAAAATGGAAACAGTGTGTGAGAGAGAAATAGTCTCAGAGAGTATGAGAGATGGAGAGGAATAGAGGGTAGAGTTCTAGCTTAGCAAGTAATCACAAGAATCCATACGTACAGGTCATAACTCATTAATAATGCAGGAAATTTATGTTTTATTTAATGAGAAAAGGAGACTAGATAAGGACAGTGACAGCATCTATCATCTGTAACATCTATTTACCTCATTCCAGACACTGCACAAAGCATTGTCTGTTCATTCAGCCTTTAACCAACCTGACTTATCCGTAAAACCATACTATTCCCATTTTGAAGTTGAGAAAACTGAGTACAAAGTGATCAATTAATTTGTCCAGATTACACTGTTGAATGGCTAAAACAGCAATTAAACATCATAAGGTTTGCGTTCACAGCACACAGGATAATAGTGTTAGTGGAGCCCAAATGAAATACAGAAAAACAAAACAAAACAGAACTCTAAAATATTTGTTAGTGATTTCAGTTTGGGCAATAGCTTTTCTGGAAAATTTGCACAAATCAGATGTCTGAGTGTAACTTCCTACTCAAAAAAAGTAAATAAGGAACAGAAAGAAGATCAGGGTTAGAAGACAGGAAGAAGGCATGTGAAGGTTTAACATCTGGGCATGATACAGCAATGGAAATTGTGATATCACAACAGCCTCAAGTGACCTGTACAAGACAGGTCCTGTTATCAGTCAAACATGGGAAGGGACTCACAGTGCCTTACCCTCCTTTCCTGAACTACTGAATACTGGAGGATTCTGAGGTAGAGGTAATCATTGTTTGAAGTTTGTATACCCAAAGATGAGTTATCAGGCTCCAATGGAAGTTATAAACCCATGGCCACACAGATGGCCCTGGTTAAACTTAGTGGGTCACAAAATGAATCAAAGGACATGAATGCAAGAAAAGAACATGCAGGAAAAGGTAGTGTTTGACAGCGATGTAAAGGAGATAGGGGATGGGGGTGAGAGTAAGCAGAATTCATTATATGCATGTATGAAATTGTCAAGGAACAAATTTAATGAATACTGTTATAAAGAGGAAGCACATAGCTTACAGGGTTGAATTACAAATGATTTGTCATCTAAAAATATTTAATAATATGCCACTTGCTCTGCAAAGATAATTGTTTTATCTGTGATTGAAGTTTTAGAATGGGCATGTTCCAATAACTAGAAGAGTAAGTGGAGGTGCCAAGTGCAAAGCAACTGGGTAGGATCCCTCAGATAAGGATCAGCATCTCAGCAGTTAATGGGAAAGGAAGATACCAGGTTCAAAACATGTTCAATGTGTAAAATAAAAGATAAAATAGGGCAGCATGATGTATAAGTGTGTCCTTTACAGTAACCTGTTCTGTTAGGTTATCAGTAAGATGTGAATTGAAAATCATTTGAGTGTCTGGGGCATGGAGAAAAGTTCAATGGTTATGAGCCCTTATTGCTCATCCAGAGCACCCAGGTTCGGTTCCTAGCTCCTACTTTAGGCAGCTCACAGCCTTCTGTAACTCCAACTCTAGGGGATATGATGCCTTCTTCTGGCCTCTGTGAACACACACACGCCACCACACACACACACACACACACACACACACACACACACACACACACACACACACACATACACACACACACAAATACACAAATAAAAAAGTAAAAAGAAAAAACAGGGTCCTGGAGAGATGATTCATCAGGTAAAAGCACTTACTGCTCTTATACAGGACATGGATTTGATTCCCAGCACACTCATGGGGGACCTGACACCCTCCTCTGGCCTCCACAGACACTGTATGCACATATGTGATGCACATAAACTCACACAGGCATACAAATATGTATAAAATAAATAAGTGAAAAATATTTAAGAAAAAGAATATTTTTTAATTATTGTATTCAGAATCAGAAGAACTTAAGCCATTTTACATGTAGAGTAAAAACAGGCTGAGTTCATATTTTTAATAATATTAAACAATCAGACATGAGACATTAAATATGTATTATCAATTCTATCTAGTCACATATATGATCCCTTACATTTGAAATAAAATTAAAAGTCCAGTTCATTAGCAATTAGAGTCATTGATTTATGAAACACTTATTTCATTGCAGAACGTTCAGCCTGATGGAGGTTTGGTTAGAAGGCAAAGCTGTAATTTCATTTCCTGGATTTCAGGATACCTGCATCCTTCCATTGCAGCCATTGCAGTATGGTTTTGAACAAGTTCACCTTGAGACTCATGTATTCATCTGAAAAATGATATTGAAATTAATATTTATCTTTGCAGAGTTTCCATGATAATCAAATGATAAACATACTTTATATAGTATAACATATCAACATACAAAAACTAATCAGTTTTAACAGTTATTATGAAGGCCTGGGCATTATTTTAGAGCCATTACATTAAATGTCATTAAAAAGGAACAATGACATATCCTGGAGTTAAGATCAATAAGATAATAAACTGGTCAACCAGGAGGTAGTTGAATGCCAGCCAATGGGGAAGACAGAGTTCTCTTACGTTATGAGTGAAAACCCCACAAACTTCCAGGTCCTCTGTGTACTTGCTGGATCTCACTGATCATGCAAGACATCTTTTGCAAAAGTAAAATCGGCCTTGCCAAGTTTTAAAAAGTAAGATCACTAAGATTATAGACCTTTAATATTTAGTCATCCATGCATATGTATGTAGATATACTTTCAGGTATATTTCATTGTTGCTGTTTAGGCGGACCTCCCTCCCACCGTGGGGGCAGGGGATGAGTAGGTGCCGAGTCAACGACAGACACCTGGGCTCTCATTTATTGCATATAAGGGAGTTCCCATTATACTCCTCCTTGCCTCCCCATTGGCCCCTGAGTCCGACGTGTTCTCTTCCATTGGCGTGTGTCACATGTCAGCAGTGTCCAGGGCTCTCAGCAGGAATCAGGTTGGGCCATAAGCCCCAAAACTTGCACCTTCCTGCTCAGCAACAGGAAGCAGGGTGCGCCTGCCCTGTTGGTCTTTGGCCTAGCCTCCTACATTTCATTGTCAAAAGGAATTTGGAAATACTGAATATTTTTCAATCTAATTCCAAGTAGGCAAAATCAAAACTAATGATGCAAGTGGAATCATGTGTAAGGCCAGACACCAGTATGAGGACATAGTGTCAATTCTTAGCTGAGTTGTTTAGTAACCATGGACAAACAAATACAACTATTTAGCTATAGTCTCTTTCAGGTTTTTAAAATTCCTGTAAGCCAAATTAATATAAGGCAAATATCAGAGTTACTGGGTCACAGTGAATTAGCTCATTCTTGTTCAAAATCAGAATCTAACCTAATTTTTGAGAATGCCCTGTTACACAAAACTGTTAGATATAATCAATAGCTCCTGGTAGCCATCTGGTGTATAGCTATAGAAACTAATACAGAGATATGAAAGTCTGTCTTGAAGAGAGGCATTGTGCTGAAATGATAGCTTGAACCTAACCTCTCCCCCAAATTAAAATCAGAGTGACATGGACCATTACTTAATCCCTCTGTGCCTCTCTTCCCCTTCTGTGAAATGGAGATGACTGTAAGCATTTGTGTGAGTTTAGTGAGAAGAATAAATTTATCAGTGTTTTAAAGCACAGTGTTCAATAGTGACTATGCACTATGTGCCATACTCTGAATGAGACAACATTGATACGACTGCCTGTGATTTGGCAGAACTCTCCTAACCTGTCTCACCCCATGCATCTCTCCTGTAATCTGGTATAGAAAATTTGCTAGAGGTACCTTTTCAGTTACCTACATTGCAAAGATTATTTCATCATTAAAGAATACAGTATAAAAGTATAAAATATAAAAAATTATGAAGTCTTGTTTTTCCATATTTTCTCAAAATGCTGCATACTATATTTATTAATTTTGATGCAGGTTTCAGGGGTACAAATTTAAATGGGTTTTTTTTATGTTGTTGCTATTTCTTTTAAAATATTTTGCTATACTTTGAGTCAATTTTCTAAATAGTTTCTAAATTCAGGGGACATAGACTAAGAATATATACTAAAGAAATTTTAAAAACCCTGAATAAATTAAGTAATTCTGTGCCATCAGTGTAAGGAAATTAGATAGTACACTTAAACTGATTCAGTAACTAAATATGTATTTATTAAATCATTTGTAATAACTTTAGTATATGACATCAGGATTCAAAGACAACCTTTTTGTGATTACACTTGAAGCGTTATTGAAAGATGAATTACTGAGTCAGCATTTTTTCGCCATGTAAGGGCTCTACCCTGAAGCTTCATGATTAAAGAAAGTCATCTGTTGCAGCGATTGCATGCCGTTTAATCATGGCTGCGTGACATGAAGAGGCAGTTGCAGGCGGGTGAGTGGAATGTCATGAAAAGTTGATGATAAACACAAGCCATCAGGATATTACCTGTGGGAAAAGGCAGATGATGTGATTCTGAGACAGAAGGTGAACTCACTACTCAGCAGCTGCATAGAGAAAAAGGAACATTAGTCAAATTAATTATTGAAAAGTAGAGCAAATGCTTGAATTAGAATGATGATGTCTTATCCATAAAAAGTAGGCATTTTCACTTTCCAAGGTATAGGCAATTTCATCGTTGAAATATTCGTCGTTGGTGGTGTGTTATGTAGGAACCAACTTTGGATTTTAGCTTTGGGATTTTAGCATACAGTGTTCAAGTGATTAATGTAGGCAATGATGCTCATGGCTCATAAAATAGAGTTCTGTTTGAACTTGTTTAACTTGATTTACTGCTAAAAGGCATTCTCAGATCATATCCAAACATTTACTTTTAAATACACAAACTATACGTTGGGATGCATTATAAAAAAAATTGATCAGGTTTCTATTGTGAAGATTAAAATACTGTGAAAATTTTCAATGATCATTGAAAGAATAATCAATCTTCTTCTAGTTCCCTTGTTAATTTACAGTTTTCTTTAAAAACTGTAACAGCTGTAAAATATTATTTGAAGCTTATTTTAGCCTTTTTGTCCCATTTTAGAGGACCAAGTAGACAGAGTTGTGTTACTCTGATGCTTACAACACAGATTGGCTCTTATGCCATTTCTCCATGCTTCTTTATTTTCTGCAGCTCAGTAAAGTTTGTATTAAGAGAAATACCTTTAAAATGTCATTTTAAGCAAAGAGTTCCCCTTAGAGCTTACACAGTCCTTATTTCTTCGACCTTCCCCCTCAGCTCTGTTTCCCCTGCATGCTCACAGTTGCAAATATGTAATTTTAGATAAGTCCCCCTGGTGATTGCCTACTATGGTCATATTTTAAGTCCCATCAAATAATACATTAAGCCTCTGTGCACCTATGAAAAGTTCTACCAGTGTGTTTTAACAATCAAATAAAAATGAATTTGGTAATTCATTAAGATACAAATGAGAGGAATTAAGAACAAATGCTTGTTCGCAGAATATTGGTTCTATGTTATTAAAATGCAAATAACATTAACATTGAAATATTGCATAATGTTTAGTATATTAGATATGACAGACCAGTTTTATTCCAAGAATGAAATGCCAATTCTACCCCTTTAAATGGCCAACATTTCTTTTGGGACCATTTGTCCCTCCTGCCTCCATTTTTTGGCATTGAAACATCGGTCAAATTAGTGGAAAAAGCTGCTGTTTGGAATGTCAATCTAGAGATTTTCTTTTAATTTATGAAGAACAAGTAACTGAGTCATATTATGATTGAAGGTGTGCACACATACACAAACCCAGTTGTTTTAAGATTAACATAAAGAAACAAACTGTGAACATCTGGAGATAGGCATATCAAAATAGGCCAACAGGGCAGTATCATGATCTGACAACTTTTTAACTTGGCAACATTCTAATCACACCATTGAATACAGTCTGAGACTTAACATTTGCCATTAATTTTCAGCCAACTATTTTGCTATCAAAATATACATCATATCTACATATATTCAGCATCTCTGTCCCTAGACACATAGCAAATGTACATGGGCTACTTTCAGGAAATTTATTTTGAGTTCAGGTCTTCTATAACTAGTTCTAAAGATGCCCACTATGCTGAAACAAACCCCAACATTTTTTGGCCTAAAGCATGCTATTGAGAGTGATAAACATGGAAGAATCATTGACTTTCATTCACTGTGGAAGTGATATTCATTTTCTAGGAAATCTCCAGAAAGCACTTTGTAAGGGGCAAATTTTTAATCATCATAGGGCTCAAGGTAAATTTTTGAGGAGATTAGATAAAACTAGCTTTGTTACTTTTATGTTACAAGAAAGGGGAATAAACGTGTTTCTGAGTCATGGCATTCCACCAATTTCTTAAACCCATGAAATTCAAGAACGCCTTGAAGAAACCTCATCTTAGTGTATTTTCCTCATTGTATCGAGGAAACGTTGTTGAGAGCAAAACCATTCACATTCACATTTAAAAAGCTGACAGGATTCCTAAATCCGTGCCTGGGTGAACACCTTAGAATAATGTTTCCGGCTGTTCAAACTGACCCTTCTGTTTTAAGACTCCATTAAGACTTAGAAACTTGGGGCTGGAGAAATGGCTCAGTGGTTAAGAGCACTGACTGCTCTTGCAGAGGACCCGGTTCAATTCCCAGCACCCACATGGTGGTTAACAACCATGTGGATCCAACACCCTGTTCTGATCTCCATAAGCATTGCATTACATGGGAATACTTACATACATGCAAGCAATACACTGAGACACAAACCAAACATAATAAAATATTTCTTTTAAAAAGACTTAGAAACTTAAAGTTAATCAAAATTTACATATAAATACTATTTTGTGCAATCTTTCATTCATCTAGGCTTAAAAAGAGATATGATTGTTTTGTGCTTATACATATTTACTTGCCCTTTTTGATATTTTAAAGATAAAATGATTATGTACTATCTACATTTTTTGTAAATATTGTGACCATCTAATTAGATGGAAAAATGTGAGGTTGTAGAAGGCATATCCACAAAAATCACCTTTAGCTTAATCTGATTCTCTCTCAATGGCATGAATGAGAAATTAAAATTATATCATTAGAACTTTTCATAGAGTTCACACTTGTACTTTAAAATATATTTGTGTTTCATTTGATCAAAAAGATGATTAAGCACTTTGGGAAGAATATTTGGCCAAGTGTTATCTTGTCAAAGTTTTAACTCTTTCACATATTATTTTTTTAATTTATTATTTTTATTTTATGAATGTTTTGCCTGCATGTATGTTAGTGCACCCGTGTCATGCAATGCCGTGGAGGTCAGAAGAGGGCTTCAGATTCCCCTGGAACTGGAGTTAAGGACGGTTCACAGCTGCCATGTGGGTGCTAGGAATTGAACCTGGGTCCCCTGCAAGAGCAGTCAGTGCTCTTAATCACTGAGCCATCTCTCTAGCCCCACATAGTCTTAGATAAGAATAGAAATCTTCAAACAAGCCAGGAAAGACTATGTTTAATCAGAATTTCACCTACAAGAAATAAAGACAAATGTTTTAAAAAATATTTTGATAATTTCAGGCCCCATTTCTTCACTTTTAAAAAATGAAACGATTAAGCTGTTATTTTTAGTCTTTAAGCAATTTTGAAAACAAATGTATTATATTTACTTGATATAAAATAAATATTAATCTCTTTATTTTAGCCCCACAAATCTATTAAAACACGGTTTTTCTGTACATCAAAATAGCATTCTTCTGTGCACTGTTGGACTTTCACAGACATTGAGCCCGTCATTGTGCTGTGGGTTCTTATGATATTAATGTAATATCCTTCATTTAGCCATTTTGGTCAAAATAAGTAAAAGTAAATAGAAGATGATGGCTCTATTGACCAGAGAAACCATAAGGTTACAGTTTTGTAACATGTGCAGAATTTAGAGACAGGTTATTCATAAAAGAAATCAAATAAGATAGCAAATGCATTAAGCCATTTAATAAGATGATATTAAAGAACTGTACTCCTATAAGAAAGTACTTCAAATTGCTTTTTCATTCAGTATGCCAATTGAAATACAGACACTATTCTGGGAACTTGTTCTGTTTGTAAAATTCAGCATGGATCTTTTATTCCTGACATTTGGCTCCTTTCCAGACATGTAAATGTCTAGTGAAATATCTTGAATTGTAGCTAATAACTAATGCTTTTAATAGATTCCTAGGCTTTTAAACCATTTTTCTTTAATTCTCTTTTTCTCTTCTTTCCTTTCCACATTTCAATAAAGACATATCTTAATGTTTACATATGTTTCAAATTTTAGTGAAAGCCCCACATTTGGAATGGTGTGAGAACCATGCAATGATAAGTATGGGATAGACTTTGGGAGCAGAAAGAGAACGTCAGAAATACTTTAGAAAGGAACAACAAAGTTCAATTTGTTATCAGCCTCAACTTTATAGTAACTTGCTATTAAAATACTAAGGCATTTCAAAACTACAAATATGAATCATTTCCTTAAATTATGTTTGAGATTGTATTAATATAATTTACAGGTCATGTAATGAAAAAATTGAAGATATTTTCTGTTTTTTGAGAATGACATCTTTGCACTGTAATAATTTCTAAAGACTTTTCTTTTGGACAATATGCCAATAAATCAATTTAAAAATAATTTGTCAACAGTGTGTCATTACTGACATCTATATATAATTAATTATATACTCACTAAAGCAACTTACAGTGTAATTTACACAAGGAACTTATGAATCAGCAAACTCTCAACCAGTACTAATAGTTATAGTTTGAAAACTTCAATGGTTCTTCTCAATAGTGGTAGTAACCATGGTGAACATAGTATCTCATCAGAGACAAGTAGCACCCACTCCTAGCTTTGATTTTCTTTTAGCTATTAAACACACGCACACACACACACACACACACACACACACACACACACACATACACATCAATACAAATCTTTAAGTCCCAATCAGTATTTAAAAAGAAAATGTCCTTCGTTAATGTTTGAATTTCTAATGTCCCCCATAGGCTCATGTGTTTGCAAACTTGGCACCAGCTGTTGATTCTGTTTCTGCAGCTTGTGAGACTTGATGGGTCACAGGGAGCAGGCCTTTGAGTATAACAAGCCAGTCTTCCTTCAGGTCCTGCTCTATTATTCATTCTGTTTACCAAGCTGCTTAGACCTGGGGCCTCACTCTCCTGCTGGAATTGTATGTTCCCCCAGCCATGATGTACTGAATCTCCTACGACCATGAACCGGCCTAAGTCACCCTTCCCCTACATTGCTTCTGTTAGGTATTTTGTCCAGACATAAGAAAGGTAAGCTATACAAGCCCCCTTTGGGCTTATAGAAATCTTCATGCTTGTATTAGAATTTATGAAAACATTGAAGCAGCTCTTTATAATGTAGATAGCTTTTTATATTTATGAAAAAGCAGTAATGAGTCATAGTAAGAAAAAGGTGTGTACACACAGTCGCAGACATGTTCATTGAGATACTTCCTACTTTACCATTAATACAGAGAAAACACAACATTTGAGCCTCTGCTGAGCTTATAGCACAGAACACAGACAATGTGACAAGTATCAAGTTGTGAAAATTTATTAGGAAGCAAGATTCGAATCACTCCATTTATATTCCGAGCCTGAGAGGTGTCTCATTAATTTTCAATAATTTTTCCCCAACACAATTGTTTTTCAGGCTTATATAAATGATATCCATGTATGTACTAGTTTTGTGTAGTTGTGACAAAATTAACCAAAAGAACAACTGAAGGGGAGAAATAATTTGTTTTGTCTCAGGTTTTGAAAGATTTCTGTCCATAATCCTTGGCTCTACCCATCCTGGTGCTCTGGTTGGACAGAACACCATGGCAGAAAGAACTTGTGATAAGGAGAGCCATTTACTCTTGTCAGAAAGCAAAGACATGAACAAGCAAGGAACAGGACTGCCGAGGAACAGCTTCCAGGGTCCTACTTCTTCCAGGAAGATCCAAACACTGAAAGTTTCCAGAATCCCCTGACTTTTACCATCAGTTGAAAGCTAGGCCTTAAACACATAAATGTATGAGGGACATTTTTCATTCAAAACATGACACACTGTTGTTTTAATTTGTTATGAGATTTATTATTGCTGATTTGCCTTATAGCTAGCTAAAGATAGCAGACCCCTGAATGTTTAAGTATAAACTGTCTTCCATGAACTCCTGGGATACATGCCTATACTTAAATCTTGATGCTGCACACTGAGGCAGAGACACAGTAATGACTCAGTAAATTTTGTACAAACAAAACATAAATCTTTGTTCTATTTAATAGATACATTTAATGTGCAACATAGGATAAGCATATTCTATAAGATAAAAGCTAAATTATTGTATTAAGAGTTTCAGAAAAGTTAAAAATTATTCCAAAACACTTGAAGTAACAAATTATTATATTAGAACAAAGAAAAGGTTTTTCAAATGTGTGTATGGTATGGTAAATATACTCGTTCTTGTGGACGTTCTTATACTGTGTAGGTGCGTGTGGAATCCAGATGCTAGTGTGGTGTCTTACCTGGATCATTCCCTGCTTTCATTTTCTGAAACAGAATCTCCCCCTGAAGTTGGAACACAGGGATTCTTCTCCATCTGGCCTGGGCAGCAAGCTCCAGGGATCCATCTATCTCTGCCCAGTCCTCCTTCCCCCTCCCTTTGTAGTCCCGAGTGCTAGTGTGAAATCTGAGTGTTTGCATATCAGGCAGTTTACCAATTTAGCCATCTCTGGAGTCCTCAGAGTGGTTCTTATATTTCCTTTTATTTAACTAAAAGGAGAGAAGGGTCAATAAATATGAATGCTTGTGAGGAAATATTCTTGAGCATTTGATTTTCACATGAGATTGCACTGAATGCAGAAGATAACTTATCTGGTGCTTTCCTCTCTCAGTATCACATACTCATCATACATCTTACAACTGTCAGTAATGATGCTGATGCCTTGGCTCCACAGTGGCCTGAAGATGCAGCCCTGTCCCCGGCAGCCTTGAAGGAGTTCTTTTAAGATTCCATATCCATGATTTCTCATAATAGAAATAGCTCTTATTCATGTCCTTGTCTTTTCTGTCAAAACGTTGGAATACATACACTCAGTGAACTGCCAGGTGCTTCATCGTGCAAATAAATACAATCCATTTTTTTTCCTTTTTGGACTCATATTCACACTTTATGATGAAATGACAAATCCATGTCAGTTGTATAACACAGTTTTACAGCGGTATACTCTGAATACCCAGGTGATGATTCTCAGTGATTTTTTGAACATTTTATTGACATAAAAAATACATCTGTCAAGTGGAAATGCACAACACAAATCATGCAACACTTTGTTTCTATCAATCAATATTCACCGTGAAAATATGGATACAAAAGGGTGTTGTATAAGTGTGGCATGGGAAAATCCTAGTGTGCCAAAGCCCAGTACAAATTCTAGCTCTTCCATTAATTTTTCTAAAATCGTACACAGCTCAGAATCTATTTTCTAACCTCTTCAAAAGGCTTTATCCATGCCTGCCATATTTAACACATTCTTTCTAATAAAGAAAAACTACTAGCCTGTGAGTCTTTAATATAACTATCCCATACTATGCTGTAAATTCTTAGAGATAGTAACAGTATTTTATCATTGAACTTTCTGATGTGCCTAGCACAATGCATTATCCATAGGATTACTTGCACAGAGATTTAATTGAATTATAGATCACTCATGTAAGGACACAATATAGTTAATGTATAAAATGTCAAAATCTAACTTCAAGTTCTCTTGGAACTAAACCTTTAATTATATTTATATATGCATTGATTAATTGTCACAGATTTATTTTGCAGTGTGGTTACTAAGATGCATAGCTTCTGGAAACAGAAAAAGAATGGCCTGGCATGGTGGGTGGGTGTAATATAATCTATTATATTTTATGAAATTAAAGATTTCAAGGCCAATATTCCTCCTGCCAAATCAAGCCAGTTATTACAAAAATGTAATGAAGTGGTTTCAAATATCCAAGGACATTTAGGTAATACCTATTAATGGCCAATTCTCAGGTTCTTTTTACAGTTTCAAGTCAATGTGAAAGACATGCTTATATTTCAAATGACTTAAAGAAAACACACCCTTGTATGTGCATAACTGGTAATACAATACCCATACATTCATAGATTTTGAGGAACTTTTGGAAGGTTTTATGTAATTGCTTCTGAAAATTATTATTTTATAAGCACATAATTTAGTATGGGCTCTAACACAAGAAGGCTTTCAAAAGACAATTAATTTTCCAAAAAACATTTTTGTTGTTTTGTAGAATATCACTGATGATTTTATTAGGTGGGAAAGTCAGAAGCAGCAGCTTTTGAAGTCAGGGAGGAGGGTAGAGTCACAGGCTCTACTTTGAATAAATTCAAGGGGTGCCACCTTACCAACCACCACAGTAGGAATGTTGACCTGGGATCCTGTAATACAGAGATTTTGATAAGAACTAGAGAGCTATGAGGAGAGACACTGTACTAAGTTTGAGAATATTGAGGAAATAATTGAGGAAATAATTATTGTATAGTTTGTTCATAAGAAATCGAGAAAAACTGGAAATGGGTTTTGAACTGTGTGGGCAAGTTGAGTGTACTTAATATTAGAATACAATTTCTAAAAGTGACTGGAAATATAGTTACATGGTAGAGAAGAAGCACAGAGGTAGTAGGGCTGGTTGGTCAACTATAAACCCTACCCACAGAAGAGTTATTATGCCTCTGCTCACTCTAGGCCCAATGTGAGTCTTGTTGTACTTCCAGAATTCTGCTTTCAGTTGGCTTTTGGATTAGATTTAACATGAAATAAAATTCATTTCAGTAGATAAAATGTAATTGAGTTATTCTTGCTTTAAATATTGAAGCACATTTTGTGCACATTATGATATAGGCTATCATCACCATGAGAAAAGAACCTTGTTAACTGTGCTCATTCATGTATTCATAGGCCTGATGTATATGAGAAGATACAAAGAACTTACAGGGCATAGGGCAATAGTCACTCAGAATCAACTCTTGGCTAAATGTAGAGTTCTTGATTAGAGAAAGTTAAATAGAATTTTCAGCTTTTACTGACACATAGGGTATACAATCAATATGTTTACATAATCGAGAGAAAAAAAGTTAAAATAATATTCAGAATATTTAGATTAATGTGGGAACAAATATCTCATTTTAGAGCTGAGAGCATTGATTCTGCTTTTAATTATCAATGATAATCTAGCATGATAACAGTAAATAGTGCTATCACTAGCATATATTTTTCTTATTGAAAGTGACTACAGTGATAATTATATCCAACATTATCACACCAATCGAACTTTCCATTTACCCGAATAATTCAAAGTCATTTTCAACCTTATTTTAATTAGATATTAGACAGTTTTAATAATTCACAGATTTGCAACATCAAAGTGTAGAACTTTATTTTCCAAGACTTTGGCATTTTTTCATTCTTATGAATATTTGGAAATTTTAATTAACTTGGAAGAAATGCTCGAAAAGAAGATTATCACCATGTGGTGATTGACAGGATAATGAAACTTTTCGCCTGCAAAAATTCTGATACATTTAGCCTGGCTTGAGTTTCTTTCTGTGTCATCAGTTATCTCACTTGTATATTCAGTTCAGTGGAATCGACAAGAAAAAAAAATATTCACCAGTGTAATTTGTGAAGCAATTTGGATCATAAAGCAAAGGTCACCAAACTTAAGCAGGGTTATATGTAGAGATAAACTACCCTGTCCAGACAACACTGAAGTTTCTCTTACACTATTTTCCTGACGTTCTATCAATATTTTCTGAATATATTTCATTTCCAGCTTACCTGTCAGGGGCATATCGCCATGTCATGAAACCATCTACATATTTCAGTTCAGAGATTTTATATATATACTTTTCTCTTTCCTTGGTCACTTAAAACTCCACAAATAAAAATAAAGTTTTGAAGCTGTGCTCACAGTGTCCAGCATTCTCACGAGATTTGAACTAAAGGTTTTATACATCAAATATCTATATGGGGTAATTTCACATTTGAGCAAATATTTGCCACCACCGGGTATTGTAGCTATATTAATAATTTATAACATCTCATTTATGGAATTGGACATGAATTTAGACAGTTTCTTGTGGATATATGTGTTTCTAATATGTTATTTATACTTTATTCTCTTACATTTCTGACCAAGATAATTTTAAAAACAGAAATTATTTTCAATGATAGAAATCCTTTTTTTTTCCAGTTACTTTTTTTATTTAATATCCACATACTTGGAAGAAGCATTTCATTACAACAGCATTGACATATTCGATAACAATTTTCTGAGCTAAGGTGCATCTCTTTCAAAATTGGCTATAAATTTTTAGTTTTACAGTTCAATTATTACACTTATACAGTATTGTACTCAGTAACCCAATAAGACATAAAATTAAATGAGCTTTTAACATTTAAAAAAGATCTCCATTTCATTATTAAAATGCACATTTTCATACAGAAAAATTCATTTTTAATGCAATTGACATTAAGATGTTTGCACATGCATTTCTAATCTCTATATATCTGATCACTACTAGTTACAGTGGGTTACTTTCTGAGCTCCTTGGCATCTGAGCATGGATATAAAGTCATCAGGTAGATTTCAATGGTAATGTTTTCAACATCTACTAATTTTTTTTTAATCATTATTTTTAAAATTTTTAATAACTACATGATTAGAAGAAGCATTTTATTACAGATTTAACATATTCAAAACACACTCCAGAGCAGGAGTACATCACTTTCACAAGTCAGTGCAAATTTTCAGGTTCAGAGGAGAGTTAATACAGTTATACAATATTGAACTCAGTATAAGCCCTGTGAAACATAAAATTGAATGAGTTTTTTAACCTTTAAAAAAGATCTCCATTTCATTTTAGAATGCATTGTTTTTCTAAAAAGATCTCAATTTAATTCTAAAAATATACTGTTTCTTACAGGATGACTCATTGTTTTTGCTACTAACACTGAGATGTTGGTGCATGGGTCTCTAATCTGTATGCATCTGATTATTACTAGTCATAATCATTTGCACTCGGATCCTTGGCACCTGTGTATGTCTATAAAGTCATCGGGTAGATTTCAATGGTAATGTTCATCATCTCTACTAATTAGCATGACGTAAATTTCCATGATTCCTCCTCAAATATAATACATTTTTTAAATTTTGTTGATTTATTTTTTTGTGTGTGTGTATACCACACAGAACATCCCAAACCATCTCATTCGACTATACATCCACTTCCCAGATGGCACCCTCCCAGAGCCTCCCTCCCCCCACTAGAGCCCTTATACTCTGATATCCCTGTTACTGTCTGCTGTGTTGTCGGTACCCCCAGCCATTCCTCACTACTTGTCCATCTGATAAATCCAGTCAGCCCCTCTACAGGTCTTTGTTTTAGGAGGGTCAGCTGTTCTTCATCTAGCGGTAATCAGTTTTCTATATTCCTTTAGATAAGATTGGGGTATGATGTTCATTTTCCCAGTTCTATGCTGAGTTACTATTTGGGAGTCCCTTTGGTCACTCTGGCCAAGAACTCGAAAGAAGGTATCTCCTATCTGGCATTGTTGCTTGTTAAGGAGCCTTTAGCTTATGCATATGGACTCTTAGGAAATTATATTGACCCCTTTGATCTTTGGTTGTACTTTTGGATGTTTAAGGCCATACAGTTGGCCCAGGTAAACCAATTTATTTTTACTCTTAAGGTCATCTGAGGATCTGTTCTTCAGGGGTCACATGGGCTTGGGAGGAGCCCCTGGCTCCTTTCTTTTACCAGTCCCACCTTTGTGAAGATAAATCAAAGGTCCTGCTCGACCATGGCTGGCTTCGCTTGGAACCATGGAGGAAGTGATTCCTCTATGTTGACTCTCCTTTTTGTAGAATGGACACTGGTTAAGTCCATGTGGTGGGGTCTCCTCAGCCTCCTTGATCAAGAGGACAGGTGACTCACCACAATCACAGGACATTTTAGAAATGCTCATAGTCCCCTGGAACTAGTTGACTTAGGGGAGCAAGGAGCAAAAACTGCCCTTTATGTCCCTCTGACCAAATTATTATAGGCTTCAAAGCATGTCTGTTAAACATCCAAGAAGGTTAGTTCCACCAGTCTGGTACTTTTAATTATTGTGTGTCGTGTAGATAAATCTTGAGCAAAGACCACTTGTTCTCAGATAAACCTTACCAAGACATATATTTCTCGATCTGCTATGTAGAATTTGTCAGTAGGAGAAATACGGTTCCCTCTGGTTTTCAAAACTAGCTAGGCATTATCTCTTGCATTGTCTCATCCCTCCGCCATAGTTTTCCCATTTAAGGTGCCCCCATTTCCCTCATTTCTCCCTTAATAATATTCTTCTCCTAGGGTCCTACCTCTCTTGAGCTCCTTCTTTCCCCTTATCCCCTAGGTTCCTTGTATAGCCTTCTCTCCCCCCCTCCCTCAAACTAACCCAATTTTTATCCATATCTCCCTTATTAAGGCCTGTTTCCTATTGTTCTTCTCTTTCAGGTTCTTTCTTTTCCTTTCCCTCCCTGTTTCCTTTCCATTATCCTGGTTCCTGTAGTTATATCTGGATACATACCCACTTATTAGGGTTTGGTTCTGGATCCACATATGAGGAAGAACATGTGTTGATTTTTTTTGTTTTCTGAGTCTGTGTTACTTCACTTAGTATAACAGTTTCTAGTTCCATCCATTTACCTCCAAATTTCATGATTTCATCTCTCTTTACTGTTGAATAAAACTGCATCATATAAATGAACCATATTTTCATTATCCACTCATCAATTGAGGGACACTTAGGTTGCTTCCATCTCTTAACTATTGTGAAGAGAGCAGCAACAAACATGGATGTATAAGGGATAGGATGAGTTCTTTGGGTATATGCCAAGGAGTGGTATAACTGGGTCAAATGGTAGGTTAATTTGTAGTTTTTAAGAGCTCTCCACACTGCTTTCCAAAGGGGTTGAGCAAGTTTGCAGCCCCACCAGCAGTGGATGAGTGTTCCTCATTCCCCATATGCTCTCCAACATTTGGTATCATTTGTTTTCTTGATCTTAGCCAGTCTGACTGGGGTAATATGAAATCTTAAATTAGTTTTAATTTGC
>NW_008332663.1:625730-626888 GCF_000622305.1 Nannospalax galili | reverse complement strand
TGTTATATGTTATATATTCTGGATATTAAACCTCTGTCAGATGTGTCGCTGGTAAAGATTTTGTCCCATTCTGTGGGTTTTCTGTCGGCTTCTCCGGTTGCCTCCTTTGATGTACAAAAGCTTTTTATTTTAATGAGGTACCATGCCATAATTCTTGCTCTTGTTTCCTGAGCAATTGATGTCTGGTTTAGAAAATGATTTCCTACACCTATATCTTGCAGGTTTTTGCCAATGTTTTCTTCTAACAGTTTCATAGTTTCAGGCTTTATATTGAGGTCTTTGATCCATTTGGAATTGACTTTTGTGCAAGGTGAAAGATAGGGGTTTAGTTTCATTCTTCTACAGGTAGAGATCCCGTAGAGATCCAGTTTTGCTAGCACTGTTTGCTGAACACATGGTCTTTCCTCCAGTGATTATTCTTGGCCCCTTTTTTCAAATATCAGGCAACTGAAATTTTATTTACTCATATTTTGGTCTTTAGTTTTGTTCCATTGATCTATGGGTCTATTTTTGTGTCAGTACCATGTTTTTTTTAGGACTATAGCTCTGTAATACAGCTTAAAATCTGGTATAGTAATCCCCAGACATTGCTCTTAGTGCTCAGGGTTGTTTTGGCTCCCTGAGGTCTTTTGTGCTTCCATATGAATCTTACAATGTTTTTGTACAATTCTGGGAAAAATGTCATGGGGATTTTGATTGGCATTGCATTGAATATATAGATGACTTTTGGTAGCATAATCATTTTCACACTATTAATTCTTCCAATCCATGAGCATGGGAGGTCCTTCTATCTTCTGATGTCTTCCTCAATCTCTTTCTTTAATTATTTAAAATTTTCACAGTAGAGCTCTTTAATGTCTTTGGTCAGGTTTATTCATATATATATATCAGCTATTGTGAAGGGGAGTGTTCCATGTGCTCTTTCTCTGTTTGCTATTGTTTATAGAAAGGCTTCAGACTTTTGTAGGTTAATTTTATAACCTGCCACATTACTGAGCTTGTTAATAATTTCTAGGAGCTTTCTGTTAGAATTTTTGGTCTCTTAGAAATAATATCATATCATTTGCAAAAAGGTCTAATTTGATCTCTTCTTTTCCAATTATTACTCATTTAATATCCCATGCTTGTCTATTGCTCTTTCAAGAATTTCAAGTACTA
>NW_008332663.1:625130-625679 GCF_000622305.1 Nannospalax galili | reverse complement strand
ATGGGAATGCTTCCAGTTTTTCTCCATTTAGAATGATGTTGGCCGTGGGTTTGTTATACATGGCTTTAATTGTGTTGAGGTATGTTCCTTCCAGTCCAATTCCCTCTAGGACTTTGAATATAAAATGCATGTTGAATTTTGTCAAAGGCCTTCTTTGCCTCTATTGAGATGATCATGTGGTTCTTGTCTTTGAGACCATTTATGTGATTTATGATGTTTATTGACTTATGTATATTGAATCATCCCTGCATCTCTGGGATAAAGCTGACTTGATCATGGTGGATGATCTTTCTGATGTGTGCCTCTATGTGGCTTGCAAGTATCTTTTTGAGCATTTTCGCATGTACGTTTATTAAGGATATGGGTCTATAGTTTTCTTTTTTGGTTGTATCTTTACCTGGCTTTGGCATTAGAGTGATGTTGGCTTCATAGAAGGAATTTGGAAGTTCTCCCTCCATTTCTATCTTTTTGAATAAATTAAGTAGTATTGGATGTAGATCTTCTTTAAATGTCTGGTAGAATTCTGCTGTAAATCCATCTGGTCCTGGG
>NW_008332663.1:621660-625028 GCF_000622305.1 Nannospalax galili | reverse complement strand
CATCCATTTCTTTTAGGTTTTCAAATTTAGTAGTAAATAGGTTTTTAAAGTAGTCCCTTATAATGTTCTGTAAATTTCTGGTGTTTGTTGTGATGTTTCCCCTTTCATCTCTGATTTTGTTGATTTGGAGGTGCTCTTTCTTTCTTTTGGTTAACTGAGCTAGCAGTCTATCAATCTTGTTTATCTTTTCAAAGAACCAGCTCTTGGATTTGTTGATTCTTTGTATTGTTTTCTTTGTTTCAATTTCATTAATTTCTTCCCTAATTTTTGTTATTTCTTCTTGTCTGCTGGGTTTGGGTTTCGTTTGCTGTTGTTTTTCAAGTGTCTTGAGTTGCAAACTTAAGTCATTTATTTTTGTTCTTTCCGAATTTTTATGTAGGCACTTAGAGCTATAAACTTCCCTCTAAGGACAGCTTTCAGCGTGTCACAGATGTTTTGTTGTGTTGTATTGTCTCTTTCATTTAGTTCCAGGAATACTTTTATTCCTTTCTTATTTTCTCTTTTGACCTATTCATCAATTAGGAGTGTGTTGTTTAATCTCCATATGTTCATGTGGTGATTAGGGTGTCTTCCAGTGTTGTTTGTAAGCTTTATTGCATTGTGGTCTGATAAAATGCATGGAATTATTTCAGACTTTTTGTATTTGTTGAGGTTTGTTTTGTGCCCCAGTATATGGTCAGTTTTGGAGAAGGTTCCATAGGGTGCTGAGTAGAAAGTATGTTATTTTGTGCTTGGGTGGAATACTCGTTAGATGTCTGTTAAGTCCATTTGATATATGGTATTGTGTAATTCAGATGTCTCTCTGTTAACTCTCTGTCCTGTTGACCTATCTAATGGAGACAGTGGGGTTTTGACGTCCCTTACTATTAATGAGTTGGGATTAATTTGGGTCTTAAAGTCCTGTAGTATTGTTTTTATGAAGTTGGATGCACCAGAGTTTGGTGAATATATGTTCATGATTGTAATATCTTCTTGATTTATTGTTCTTTTGATCAGAATGGAGCAGCCTTCTTTCTCTCTTCTGGTTAGTTTTAGTTAAAGTCTATTTTTTCAGATATTAGAATTGCTACACCTGCTTTTGTTTTAGTACCACATGCTTGGTATATTTTTTTCCATCCTTTCACTTTAAGATAGTGTCTGTCCTTGAAAGTGAGATGGGTTTCTTGCATACAACAAAAAGATGGGTTTTGTTTCTTAATACATTCACCTAGTCTGTGTCTTTTGACTGGGGAGTTCAGTCCCTTAATATTTAAAGTTATTATTGAAAGATGTGTATTGAATCTTATCATTTTTATTTCTATTTACATTCGTGTTGTAGCTGTAGTTTTCCAGTTATACCTTCATTGAATTTCTTTATGCATCCCCTTGGGTATAGTCATTCCTTTATCAGCTCTTTGTATTGCCTCCAGAGCTCTCTGAAGGGCTGGTTTTGTGGACATGAATTCCTTCAGCCTATTTACATCATGGAAGGTTTTTCTTTCCCCTTTGAGTATAATAGACATTTTGGCTGGGTATAGTAATCTGGGTTGGCGGTTGGCATCTGTGGTCATTTAGAACTGAGAATTCTTTGGTCCAGGCTCTTCTGGCTTCCATAGTTTGCACTGAAAAGTCAGCTGTAATTCTGATGGATTTTCCTTTATATAGGACTTGTTGTTTTTGTTTTGCAGCTTTCAGTATTCTCTCTTTTGTTCTGTACATTGAGTGCTTTTTCTATGATGTGCCGTGGAGAGTTTCTTTTCTTGTCTTGTCTGTTTGGTGTTCTGTATGCTTCTTGTATTTGCATGGGCATGTCTTTCTTTAATTTTTGGAAATTTTCTTCCATGATTCTGTTGAAGATCTGGTCCATGCCAGTATCTTGGCATTCTCTCCTTCCTGTATACCTATGATTCCTAAGCTTGGTCTTTTTATGGTGTCACACAATTCCTGCATATTCCATTCTTGTGATTTCTAAGTTTTTCATAATCTTTGCTTCATCCGCTTTATCTTCTAGTCTTGATACTCCATTTTCCATTTCATTCATCCTATTGGTGAGGCTTTCTCCTGTCATTTCTAATTGGCTTGCTAAGTGTTTCGCTTCTTTCTTCATTTCAGCCTGAGTATTCTTCAATATTTCTCTTTTTTGAATTCATTCAGAAGTTTATCCCTATCTTCCTTCAGATCTTTGATTTCTTTGTTTGTGTGTTCTTTAAATTCACTGAATTCTTTTATCATGGTTATAATTGTTCTTTTGAGTTCCATGTCTTGCATTATCTCTGGTAGGTTCTCATTGTACTCCTCTAGAGGACTATTGGTGTTTGGTGGGAATATGTTATTTTGGTTTTTCATGATATATTTTTTCTCTGTGATTTTGATGTGTGAATTTCTTTTGTAGTTTCTGATTCTAGTGTGAGACTCAGGCCTTCAAGTTTAAGTTTGCTTCTTTTTGTGAACTTTATTTGTCTTTGTGGTTTACTTTTTGGCCATGAAAGGCTGATTTTTCTAAGCTTTCACTTCTCACTTTTGATTTTATACTGAAGTGGCCAGATTGCTTTTGTCTTCAGGAGTTCCCTCAGAGGCCCAAGTCAGATGAGGATCAGATGCTCACAGGCTTTCTCCTTAGGTCTGGATACCTCCAGAATAGATTTTGACCTCACGAATCTGGGGGTTGGATTGGCCTGGGAGCCAGGCTCAGGAAAGATACTGGTCTAGGGCAGCTGGTGGCTGTGCCACTCAGATATGCAAAGGAAGATGGGGATGGAGGTGGTACCAAGGGCCCCTGGGGACTGCACTGAGGAGTTGGGTTGGTCTGGATGTAAAGGATCAGGAAGAGAAAAGTTCAGCCCTGGAGTCCAGGAAAGAGGCTTGTGGGTTGTGCAGACCCAGGGAAGCAGAGGGACGTGAGGGTGGGGCCAGGCCCAGAAGCAGAACTCCTTGGGACCCAAGAAGGAACTGAGTTTCTCTGTATGCACAGGATCAGGAAGAAGCAGTGATGGTCCCTGAGGTGTCTGCGGTGCCAAGACAAGGAACAGGACAGGACCCAGGCTAGGAGGAGAGACCAGCAGGGGAGATGGGAGGTTGGGTAAGGCTGGGGGAGTCAAGGCCTGGAGGGCCCAATCGACTACCCCGGAGAGAGAGGCCTGACGGTCGGCGAGCAGAAATTCTTATACTTGACAACAAAATACTGTAGTCTTGTTTCCTCCACAAACCAAATGTGAAAAATGTAGGCACAATCTGTAGTGCCAAAAAGCTTTAAAGGACTGTATATTTGGATTTACACTTATAAAGGTCTAGAAATTCTTACAGCCTTTACTGAGACCATTTAAAACTTTATGTATTACAGAAACAAATGGGTAACTATCAATATAAGTTTCCAGTTTGAGAAATTCATT
>NW_008332663.1:601272-621572 GCF_000622305.1 Nannospalax galili | reverse complement strand
AATTATGAACTGAATAAAATATAAATATATTTAAAAGTGTTGTAAAATGAATAGTATTACCACAATTGAAATATATATTCTTTCTTCTTCTTCTTTTTTTTTTGGTCTTTTTGAGGCAAGGTTTTCCTGTAGCACCAGCTGTCCTGGAACTCACTATGTAGACTAGGCTGATCTTGAACTCAGAGAGATATGCCTGACTCTGGCTCCTGAGTGCTGGAACTAAAGGCATGTGTGCCACCATGCCTGACTTCTGAAATACATATTCTTAAAAATATACACTTGAGCTAAATTTATTGCAATACAAAGATATTTTAAAAATTGAAAAAATTTGATGATATTAACTACTGAATCAATAAAAATATTTACTACTATTTATAATGTGTAGGCCAGGTAATATAGCCCACAAGGTAAAATGGTGATATCAGTGTGGTTGTAACCTTCATGGATCTCAGAATTAACTAGAAAAGACTTCCATTAACCACATGCACATGCACGTGTGTGCACACACACATTGGTACTGTTAAACATCTGAAAGAATGGTGCCTGATGCACTAGAAGATGGAGAAGTGGATGAGAGGTTCTGATGTGAAAGGAGAGGAGGTTGTATTTCAGTTTTTATAATTAAAAATAAAACTTTTCATCAAGAGTCTTTACAAATAGTGAAAAATATGTGACTAGGTGTTATTTGGGAAGAAAAGAGGAAAGTATATGTATAAATATGTGAAAACTATTCAAAAGGGACCTGCTTAAAAGCCCATTGTTCTCATTTACCCCACAGACAAAAAACAAACTAAATTTCTAATCCAAAGTTCCATATCAGCATTGTAAAATCTAGCAAAATGAACACATGTCAGTGTGACAAGCCTACCATTTATTGACTACACATCCTGTGTATTTTTCTGTCTCTTTGGATTTTATGACAAATTATATAAACATGTATGTGACCATGTGTGTATGTGTGCGATATGAGTATTTTAAAGAACCTGGATAAGGAAGCAGCTTGCAAAGTGGTATAGCCAAAGCAATTTCTATTCAGAATGTAAGAATAAACTTAGAAATCATTGCTGTTCTTAAATTTTCTTCAGCTCTCTGAAGCATTCAGTCCTGGTCATCAGCACCAAGAAATGTATTTGGGATCTTGTGTGGGGTGATGTGGATTCAGGAACTAAATTCTTTTGTGTGTTATAAAGTGACACAAGCTGTAGCACCCCAGCAATCCTGGTTCAGTAAATTAGCAGTGGGAATCTCTCTGCATTAATACAAATGCAATCCAGGCTTCATTATGATTATTCACAGCACCACTAGCCATTTGTTTGAGTAATGCAGGGCTGTATACATTCACACTGTGAAATCCATGTCTGATCAGGATACTCAATTGATTTCTACCCACTGACTGTGTGCACAGATTCTCATTTAAATTGATTTTTTTCCTTCCTCTAATTCCTTAATTTTTCTTTGTGAATTGTAGAACTCAAGAAATTATTTGTGTACTTTGTAATTTTTTTTCTTTATTTATGTTCAAATTTTTTTTTTAATGGGTAAATACTCTTTGAAAGGCAGGGAAGAAACATTTCTTATATGTTTAATTCGTTTGTAAGTTAAAACTACTCATTACAAATATATTGATTGGAATTTGAACGTTTTGTCTGATTCAGTAATGGCTAAGGATCTCCAAAGGCTCAGGGCCCAGAATAGTAGATTATATTACCTCCGATTCATTAAGACACCTTCAATAGTTTCCTTAACTGGGCTTGTGTTGGCCCCAGGGAATTGCGTTTTGTCAACCAGAGAAAGTATATACATCACCTGACACAAAACACCTTCACTTTGATGATCCCCTTGCAAGCCTTCTTGTGGAGTAATTATCTCTATACAAAGTAAGTCAGGGATATGTCCTAACCAAACAAAAGTCTATATTCCTTTGAAAATGCATTTCTGAAACTATTAGTCAACTTTGGATAAATATAATAAACAACTCCAGAGCTTTAGTGATCAACACAATATAAAATGACTTTCCTGTGTCTTGTGAGTGAGCATGGGTGTTCTGGGATGTCTTTCTGTGAGATTTCTGTGACAAGACTCCTCCCATCCTGGAGTTCTGGACTCCCCCGAGACTTGCAGTTCTTTCAGTTTTATAGGAAGATTAGGAGGAAGAAAAAGAACAGTGTGTATGCTCTTTTTGTTTGCTCTGACAGGGCCAGGCCTGGATATAAACTTCCACCTTTCTATCTCTAGTATTCAGTCATTCCATCTTCTTTCAAAGGAGGTGGGGAAACATGACTAAGTTTGGATCCCTAAAAGAGGAAAAAATTCCTAGAATAATACCTAACCAGTTTTTTTCACAGAATAATAGAGTTTATTGAGAAATATATTTAAAAGCCTATAGAAATAAGGAGGGTTAATGGAAACACAAAGCATCCTCTTTGTGAATTGGGCCTTTAAATGCTTAGAAATGATAAAATTTATAATTCCTTGGATTAGGATATGCACACAACTTCTTTTTCTTAATTAATGTTCTGGAGATAATTACTTGCATATGAAGAAGTGAAACGCAAATCTCTTCCTTTGAATTACCTTTCACAGAAATTTAAACTGCAAAGGCTCCATAACAGTTAACAGCAAGGAGTCTTTAGATTTTCTGAAGCAACAGACTCTGTTTGCAACTGATTGTATGCAGGTGCCCTTCGGGGATTAATAATAATTTTCCAAACCTCATGTGTTCCACTTGGAAAACAACTCCCAGGTTTGCTGATAAGTCTTCTTGGCACTGCAGAGACTTTGTGATTCTGCACAGTTGATGATGATTATTTCTAATGGTAGAGTAGGTAATGACTTTAAAAATTCACACTATAAGCTCTAAAATTCCTAGTGCTTAGTTTTATTGT
Source organism: Nannospalax galili (assembly GCF_000622305.1). Classification (NCBI taxonomy): domain Eukaryota; kingdom Metazoa; phylum Chordata; class Mammalia; order Rodentia; family Spalacidae; genus Nannospalax; species Nannospalax galili. The sequence continues at coordinate 618,687 of NW_008332663.1, read as the reverse complement.
ACATAATTTTGCTTACTGTATCATTAAACCTATTTAGGTAATGAGGCAAAACATTTTCTAAAGCATGGTGCGAAAGTAGAAAAAATACATTTAAAGTGATGCATGACTGAGTAGTTTGTATTTTCTTACGTGTTTGCTTAATAAAACCCCATTCTTGGATCAGAAACAGACCAGCTAGATGTTTCATATCTATCTTGACCTAGACATTTCAACTATAAGTTAGAATTATCAACTGGCTCAAGTTATCCATTACTAAGTGGAACTTATTAATTCTTACTCATCCTACTTCCTAGGCCCATTTTTTTAAAAATAAAAAGAACATGTAAATATTTAATTTGCCTCTATATTAATGAGTGCTGATTATATCAGACTTAACTTCCTTATCAAAAAGGTTCTGCAGACCTTTAATCTCAGCCCTGGGAAGGCAGAGGCAGGCTGACCTCTGTGAGATTCAGATCAATCAGGTCTACTTAGTGAGTTCCAGGCCCCCTGGTGCCACAAGGAGACCTAGCCTCAAAGCAAAGCAAAGCAAAACAAAACAAACAAACAAAAAGCAAAAAAGATTATGCACAGGAATACAAACAATATATAAGATTTAAGTTGTAGTGTGAGGAGGAGTATGGTGATTGTAATAAGGAAAATGGAAATTCACAGATCAAGAATTAAAATCAAGGGTTAAGAAGGAAAATATTTGAGAAGCAAATGGGGAGAATATTCTAGAGATAAAGTGTTGGAGTGATAGAAAATGGAAAGAAGGTAAGCAGGTAAATGATAAGTTTGTTTGTTTTTTTTTTTTTTTTTTTTTAGGAACAGGTCTTCTGTCAAGTAGTGTGAGAAGCCTGTGAAAGCTGGCAGAGTCATGGAAGGTGTGCCTCCAAATGTCCTGCTTATTATGAGATACCATTGAAAATCTCTTTCTGTGTCTAATTTAAGATATTGGGCTCAGTGGTGAGGTTCAGGTCGACCAGCAGCAAAGGAATTAGCAGGCTTGATATGGTGGACTCAGTAGGGTCTTCGACCTTCACATTCAGATGTGATGATGGAAAAGCCAGCTCACAGTACATGTGCAAGCTGGCTATGGGTTAAGCTGCTTAGAGGTTATAAAAGCAAACAAGGAAACTCACATGAGTCTCTTGCACACTGGGTATTTCATGATCCCTGTTTTTACCTTGATACCCAAACTTCCCCAGGAGAATTGCTGAGAGCAAGAATTTTGCCCTCAGAATTGGATCTAATTCCTACTGTCTCTCTAATTAACAACGTACAGGAGAACCCGTTGTCGGAAGTTTTGCTTTCTGGGGTTTCTGCAGGTCAACCATTGTCTGAAAATAGAAAATGGGGAATTTAAAAATTGTATAATGCATTAGCTTTAGTGTGTGCCATGCTAGGAAGTGTGTTGAAACCTTGCAGCATCCGCTTTGTTCTACCTGGTCACGAATGATACCTGGCTTGTCACGGGCCTGATATATACACACAGCACACAGTCAGAACCCTCTGCACTCTCAAACTGTCACAACTTCACTGTGCTTGTCTGCAAGAAGTGACCCTTACTTAAAACTACCCCAAAGCACAGAAGTAGTAATGCCTGGAATTTGGATAAGCCAGAGTAGCTATGAAATATTTCCTTTAAATGAAAAGGTGAAAGTTCTCTGCTTAATATGGAAAGAAAGATGGTACAAGGTGAAGCTTTAAGATCTACAATAAGCATGAATCTTCTGGCTGTGAAATTCTGAGCAAGGAAAAAGAAATTTATGCTAATTTTTCAATGACACTTTAAGTTCTGAAGAAAAACTGCTTGGTGTCTCATGAAGGGAAGCAGCAGTGTTTGAAGAGACCACATTCTCATAATTCTTTTTATAGAGTCTTGTCAACTTCTATTTATTATTAGTTACTGTTGATAATCTCTTATTGTGGCTAATTTATAAATTAAAAATAATCACAGGGTTCAGAAGTAGGGAAAAGTACATATGGTCTGCTATCATTTGCAGTTTTAGACCTCGGGTAAGGTTCTTGTCTACAGACAAGTAGGGTGGGTCAAGCAAACAATTAGGATCTGAAGTTTCTTTTTTGAGCCTAAAATTATCCTTAAATGAAACTAAAAAGAACTGCTCATTTGCAGAACTGCTGTTAGAAGTGAAATAACATGTGTATGCAGGTAAGAATCTATAACAATATATGATCCAAAGAAACCCAGTATAATTATTCATTCCTTGCTCATGTATTCTCCTGGAACCATGCATTCCTTCTTTATAACTTCCCTGCCTTGCATTGTTGTAATTCTATTTTAGAATTATAGTAAAATAACCACGTGTTAATATAAATGATATGATGCAGGATGTCTGTGTCTTATATTACACAATAGCAAAAGGCTATATCCAAAACCTACTTCCCAGGAATCATACTCAGGACTCAGAAAGAGTTAACACAGAAAAACAGAAGAACTTTGTGCATGAAGAAAGATATACTTCATGAAAGCAAAATCTAGTGAAAAACATGGGAAAGTACTTGAAGAACATGGAACCTTGTTTAAGATGATAGTGATGCTAGTCACTGACTAAAGAATAACTTATCTCTACTTAACAAAACTTTAAAGCAGATATTACTTATACTTTAGATTCCTTTTGCTACTTTAACTTCAGTTTCCACATTTGTTGAAAACTGAAATAATAATATGGGTTGAATAGGATTGTCAGGGTATTCAGAGAAGATTCTGCAAAGTACCAAGTACAATGCTTGAAACAGACTAAGATCCTCTTACAATAGTAACTATTATAATCATTCTTGTCATTTCCACTTAAGAACTAGAAAGCCCAAGTGTCAGGAAGATTTTATAATTCAAATTCTTGATATAAATAATTATCAGAGTCAGTACCATGTCTATACATGTTTATAGAAAACCTCTGCTCGCTTTCTCTCTTAACCTTTTATTTTTCATATATTAGACGCTATTGAACCATATAGTCTTTAAAAATAGTCATACTCATAGCAAAATAAGTTTGTTACTTAATAATTATCATATAGTTTTCAGTACATTCTTAGTTGTCTGTGATTTTTTTACTCTTAAAAAGTTAGGTGATATATAATCTTTCTGGGAAGTAGTATAACTCTTTAGGGTACTGGTAATGTCTGCTACTGCTTTTGGCTGGCTTAAAAAAAATGAACAGTTTTGCGTCAGTTTACTCTTAAGAAGCATCCACAAAAAGGGAAAGGTTAACATCAACTTCACAGGATTTTCAGAGAATTTGCCTTGCATCTAGAACACATTGCATTTGCCATCTTGCATAGCATCTGCCCTTAATTTTCAGCTAAATGAAATGGCTATTAGTGTACAAACAGCAGTAAGAGAGTGACTTGTTTCTTAATGTAGTTCTACTAAGAGTTGGAAGAAATCCCAACTCTGGCAAAGAGTGTAAGTATTTGGAGAGAATTTGTGTTTGCTTGTCACTCAACAGAAATATTTTGATCCCACTTAATAAGAATTCAAAGCCTTCCTTGTATTGTTTCTTAAGTACTAAACAGGATCTAGGAGATTGTTTTCAAGCAGATGATTAATTTCCTAATTATCATACATGGCTGGCTTATAAATAAGAGAAGTGCTTCCATTTGCTTATTATATAGTGTAAAATTCTCTAAAATTCTTTATTTGTGCTGTACACAGCCCAAAATGTGTATTCAAATTTAGTCATAGTCTTTCTCAAATATATCGAGATGCAGTTACTCCATTATCTCATAGGTGCCAGACCTAATGAACTGTTACTAAACTTGCATTTTGGAAGTTTAGCATTCATAAGGATCTTCCAAAATATATTGCATGAAACCTACAGAAAATACAAATATCACAAAAAAATTGACTAAGAATATTTGTAGCAGATGCTAGAAATTTTGAGGATATATACATCAAAACTAAAGGAATTGTGTTTAAGACATAAAATCAAAATTTTTAGACAACTACTTACTGTGTACATGTTCTTGGATCATTTCAAATAGCTGCCACTTGCAGTATGAAGAAATTTACCAATTACTAATATGTGTCATTTTCCACCACTATTACTGACTACTTGAAAATTATACTGTTTTCTCATTGACTTTTGTATAACCCAAGCGTCTGTCAGCATTAGACTTTTATTCACTCATGGCTTTCACACCTTTTCTCTCATTGTGCATACTGCTCTTTAAGATTGTTCCTTGGTTCCCTCCAATCTAGAAATTTCACTTTATCCTTGTGAGTGCAGGATTATTTCCCTCCCTTTTTGTACATGTTTTACGTTCAATGGTTTTACACATAAGTCTTTATTTTTGATGTGGAAATAAGGTTTCAAGGAATCCTGAGGCTGTGATCTGAACGACAACAGTCAGGCAAGCAGTAAGGGAGGTTGAAATAACAACAGTGGGCATACCCAAATGAGCATAGAGTGAAAATGTGTGTTCCTGGTTTTAGGAACATATTATGGAGCTGACAGATGCTATGATAAATTTGTATAAAGATATTGTCTGCAGCATAATTTTTATGTATTCCCTCTAAAGCTGCAAGAGTATGTGTCTATGAGGAAATATGTGTCAGCATACGTGCCTGTCTGCCTGCCTCATTTTCTTTCTCCAGAACTCAACATTCTGCCACCTTGGCATCCCATGAATAGGAAACATTCCAACATACCCCTGGTACTCACAGCACCTCTCATTTTTGGCCACAAATTTATTTCACATTATTTGGCTTTCATTTGGATAAAGAAAAGAGAGAAGTAAACCATACACATAAGTACCACTCCATGCACACAGCTCAGCCTAATGTTGCATGACCACTACTTTGAAGGAAATATATTCAACCATGTTGCAAAGCTGATTGGATTTTTGTTAAACCATAAATTGGCTCATTAATAAACACAATCCATTCGGTAATATTGTCTCAAGGGCCTCAAATTACTGTATTTTAAAATAAGTAAATGTAAGAAGTTAAAATCCATGTCTAAACTTTCCTTTTAAGCAAAATTATTGCAATTATTACAATAGAACATTGCACTCAAGATCATAGTAACTCATGAACTACCACAAAGAAGTAGTGTCCCATTGCTGCAGATATAAATCTTTCTTCACCAGATCCAAATTGCTACCTCTCTGCTAACTCTGGAAAATGTAACTAAATTCAATGCCACAAGGAGTCTACATTGCCAGCTGAGCTTCCTTAGACCCTAACACAGATAATGGTATGTTCTGTGTATGGGATGTTTGCTTTATGTCTGATCAAACACCTTGGTCCTTTGAGTGTTGGATGTCCAATCCTGCATCATTCTTGCTAATATTCCACATTGCTCCTTATATAAATCCTGAAATGCTCTACATTTATGTGAATTCATATTCATATACATGTGCATTCCTTCAACATATTTTCCCTATATGCCATAGCATATGATATTAAAACATTGAATTAACAGTGAGTAAGGAACTTCAGATTCCATTGAAATTTCTTATGATATTTTACAAGTGAAAACAACTTATCTATATCAGTCCTGTTTATCATTTATGTGTTTTATTACTTTAAATAATTGAAAATCTGCAGCTATGTGACTTACTAATGAATATTATCATTTTGTGCTTTCTACAACTTTATTTTCAATTTTAAATATACTTTTAAAAATATACAGAAAAATCCACAATTGGCAAATGTGCAAAGAACAAGAGACCACAGAGTGCTTATTCTGAAAAGGATAGCTATTTCAAACCTCTACCTCCCAAGGCTCAGGGATCATTATGGAAGAGAAGGCAGAAAGAAAGCCAGAGGGGATGGCTGACCACAAAAGAACAGATTCTTCCAGACAGCTGGCCAGCTACACATAGGAACTCACAGCAAGTGTGACAGCATGCACAGTCTTATGCAAGCTCAAACCAAACAAAATCCCAACAGAGAATGGGGACGTGGGTAAAAATATCCCAAACCAAGGTAAGGAGCCTTTGGCAGTTGATGGCTGCTGGTCAAGGTAGAGACAGTGTCTTCCAGGGATGGGACTCTTGGTGGGCCTGGTGGATGAACCCACTCTGAAAGACATTGGGGATACAAAACAGAATCTATAGGCCATAATATAAATGTAAGAGATTAAATTAAATCTCTTAAATCTCACGGTAGGGTGAGGTGCAGATAGGGGAAGGGACCTTAATATCATCAAACTATACTGTATGAAAATCGTAAAAATTCAATAAAATATCAAATTAAAAAAAACAAGAATGTGCTCTAGAAAATGTTCTCAGATAAGTCAAATTATTTTTATATGCTGATGACTTTGAGTGGCTTAAATGTATGTTGAAATGATATTAGTGATTTTACATATATAAAAATAGATACATATAAAATGATAGTATGTGTACTGGTTTTTGTAGTATTCTTAAATGGTTTATGTATTTTTAGCAGTCTTATTTTTGTTGTTATAGTTTCATATACAAAAAATCTGATTATTTAAATGTGAGAAATGTATTCTTCTAGACTATGTGTTCCATTTAAAAATTTCCCAAGCTAAGAATTAGCAGTGTAGGATTTTACTAGCTAATTTAAACTTCAGTTTATTTAAGTTACAGACAAAAGTATGTGAAAAACAACATTGAGAAGTGCTAATCTTAGAAAATTAAAATAGCTGGTTTTAGAATAACTTAATTTTTAGAAAGTATAAAAAGAGTGGAAAAAGAAGAAAAAAAATGTTGTCAAAAGTAACCACTTCATTGACTAAAAGCATACCCAGCTGGATGCTTGACTTTGATTTGTTTTGATGTCTGACTACACCCAGTGCAGCTAATTAAGTGGAGCTGCAGAAATGTGATTTGATACAACCATTAGTAATTTTTACAGATTATTATGAAATTTTATCTTGTACCTCCTGAAACATAGCTAATTCTAAATATATATTTGATTTTGAAGACTTGCTTAATTTCTTTTGTTGCTGATCATTCATGTGTGTTTGTGACCAGTAAAAAACACTTAAGGATGTTAGTGAATTACTAGCAACTTTGTTCAAATTAAAAGCATGAAGTCTGTTTATGTCAGTGGGTGGATGCTGTGCCAAGTTTAGTTAGTGCCCAATCAACTAGTCATGAATCTAAAGTGATAGTTTTCCTTTCAAAGATTGTGTCATAGGCATCTAGACACATAGGGCTAATATAAGCTAGTGAAACTAAGGAGACAGTCATGGATTAAGTGATAAGCGGGTATCTCCAATGAGGCACTCTTGCTAGAAATTTAGTCCATTATTACACACACACACACACACACACACACACACACACATACATATCATATGTGCAGCACCTATGTCAGCACTAAATCTTGACTCACAGCTCTAGAAATGAACTTTATTGAAGATCCATTTTTAAAAACATTTTGTCTATTATTTCATGCATATGAATGTATTGCCTGCATATATGTAAGTGTACCCATGTTGTGCAATGCCTGCAGAGGTCAGAAGAGAGTAGCAAATGCCCTGGAAGTAGAACTATGGACAGTTGTTAGCTAGCATGTGGATGCTGAGAGTCTAATGGTTGAGCCACTTCTCCAACCCTTTATTGAAAAACTTAAAGTAAGAATTATTTAAGTTTTCAATTTTCCCTTAAACTCCACATTAGTATTACATCCAAGGAAAAGTGTGGCAAGATCTCACCATGTGACTAGAATTTCAGATGAGGAACGTGGGCAATGTCTGGAAGCTCCAAGCAGATATATAGGCACTATACTAAGAGTGAAATATCTAGTGCTGGGCTCAATCTAAGATGCAGATCTTAACAGTCTTGTTAGTCAGGTATCAGTTTTTATGATGAATATGTTGTTCTTGCGGAAAAAAAGGAGATGAAACTAAGACTAAAGAGAAACAAAGACTGATGTTAAAAGCAGGTAATACGGCTTAAGAAATACTTTTTTGCTTTGCATCCACGAGGCCTTGGGTTCAGTCTTTGGCTCTACCAAGCAAATAAACAAAATGAATAAGTGATATTAAAACAAAGCAAACCCATTACACTCTAAGTCAGGTCTTAAACATCTTGGTTGTGAATCAACTTCCTAAACCCCAGTGCTGAACTGCAGTATGAGTGTGCAGATGCACAGTCCTTGCCACCCCTATGATTGAGAGCATCAACTTCATCTGGGATGGGTGTGTTTTAGGAGATATATGAGCATGAGCTTGTTCACTGCAAGGTTATCAATTGCAGTCACTTGTCCTGTAACTCACAGCCTTGCCATCACTTTACAAATCTTTTCTTGTATCCTCAAATTATCTTATGTAGGACCAGATTCTGGAACTAATGAATTCAGCACTTTTGTGGTCAGTTTTAGTACAGGGAAATACGACTTCTTCACATTTTAAGAGTCCTTTGACCACTTGCTTTTCATTAAAGATTCCATTCACTCTTTTCTCTTTCCTTTTAGACCTTAGTTCAGTAATGTGATACTAGGATACCATTCTTTTTGACACTATTAATAGTAGAGCCAGATGTGGTTATCTGCTCCGCTATGTATAGAAAAACACAGCTTCTCACTTATAAATTTTATCCAAAGAATAGGCAGGCTTAAGCTACAAGAGAGGAACAGGGAAATGAAGAGGTTGAGGGGAAGAGGAGGAGGGGATGAGCTGGCAGAGGGACAGGGAAAGGGTGGGGAGAGTGATGTCGTCTATTCAAATTGTGTGCCACCAGGCTAAGAATCAAGTTGCATTTTTAATTCATGTGTTTTGTAAATCATAAGCAGCATAATTTCATTTTATTTCAAATTATTGGTACTTAGAAAAGAACAACTGGAGAAAAGACTGAAAGTTTTAGTGAATTCCAATTACTTATGACTTAGCAGCAATAACTGAAAAGCTAATTTGTTTAGTAATGAATTTTATCTGCTGAGAGAAGCGACAACATAACTGTCACTGAATTCAACAGCAATGACTTTTTATCCAGTTTCAAGAAAAAAAAAACTGTAACTTATTCATACCACTCTGTAGATGGACACATATTAATTATGTTTTACTTTTTCAAAAAACTACATCACACAGTGAGACAAAGGCAAAGACCATAGATCATAAATTGACTATTATGGAGCAAATTACGTGATGGTTATAAAGGGTCTGGGCCCAGAAAAACTCTCTTGGACTTACTGAGGAAAATATGTGATCAAGACTCTCAACTAGATTTGTTTTAGATGATGGAGAGTGGATCTACCAAAAATTACATGTGATATACCAATTGATAAGTTGTTTTAAAGAAATAGAATCCATTTAGCAGTGTGAGGTGGAGGGTGTTATGGTTTAAACGTGAAATGTTCTACACAAGTTCATGTGTTTTTAAACAGTGAAAGATATATATCATCTGATGTATTAGACTCTTGGTTCCCAGCGGGTGGAAGTGATTCTCCAATTGTTGGGGGGGGGGTGTTTAGCTAAACTAGGTGAGTCACTAGGATGCAGGTCCTGCCCTGGCCCTGTGTCTGCTTCCTGATCCTCTAAGTTGTGAGCCAGCATCCCACCACAGCCTTGAGCTGCTCTACTTTCCATGCCTTCCTTGACAGGATGGAGCCTATCCACTCAGACCTGAAGCCAAAATAAATACTTCTCTCTCTAAATATGAGAGGGATAGTGGGGTTAAGCTTTTATTGGGCAAAGACGAAGGTTTGGAACAGTGATTTCACTGAGGGAAAGTTTACCTACCAGCTTCTTCCATGGGGCATTGGTAATGTCTATAGACGTTTCTGTTGCAACTGGAAGAATTCAGCTGCCATTTAGTGGGTAAAGGTCAAGGAAGCTGCTAAATATGTTTCCCTGTACATTATAGACTCCCAGAGCAGAGAATTTTCCAGCCCAATTGTCAAGAGTTATCAACACAGGAAACCACATACAGTGGTACATGCTTGTGTTTCCAGCATTAGGAGTTTGAAGCTGAAGGATTACTGTGAGTTTGATGTTTCCTTGAGCACACAGTGAATACCAGGAATACATTGTCAGACCTTGTCTCAAATACTCATAAAAAATGATTTCATATTTTTAGTTGGAGGATTAATTAGTTTAGTTATTATAGTACTATTTCTTTTTTAAAAAAGCTTTCCAGACTGTGATCTTTTATACGTGAAATTGTACAATCTCTACAAAGTCTTTCAATATAATCATGTTACTTCTTAAAGAAAGAAATGCTGATCAAATATTTTTAAATAAAAATTTAATACCAGAAAAAAATACCAACCCCGAATAAAGAAACATCCCAAGCAGGAGAAAGAATGGAAGGTAAATTGGGGTAGCAGGGGTGGGGGTGGGGAGGTGGACTTCTGGAAAAGGAGAGTTTGTCAGAATGTTGATTATATGAAAGAGCTTAAAAATAGGTGTGGCTCAAACATAAGTTATGACAAAATATGGACACAGTTCTGCCAGATTATTATAGAATTTTTAAAAACTCATTATTCAAACACTGTCATTAGTCAAACAATATTATCTCATGTTTGCAATGGGCTTTATTCTTTTCAAATGTACTTCTTTTTCCTTAGTGCAAGAAATTAGCAAGGATTGTTGAAACATATTCAGAGTAACTCCTTAGGAAAAAAACCTTTTTATCAGACTATTATTTCCTTTCAATGCATTTATGAAAAATAAGAGATTGCTTCCTCAGATAAGTGGTAAAATTCTAAAGCAAGCCTTTCATGATTGTGACATAACTTACTCTATTACCTGTTTAATTATTTTATGACATTTCATGATTATTTTAATTATATATAAGTAGTATGTACTATCTCTACTAAGGTAACTGGTTTCATTGCTTAGCTTCCATAAGACTCAAGATAAAATGTAGACTCACTTATTTCATTTTTAATTAATTTTTTCAAGAACTTTACCTGCCTTGGTAAAATTATTTGTTTATAATTATCTGCATGTGTCACACTATAATGAAAACTTCTTAAGATCAAAGAAACGTTTTATCAGATTAAACATCCTTCTTAAAAGTGTTGGCTCTAATTGTAGAATTGCATATGTATAAATTATATGTGTGGTCAAATATCTATAGAAGCTTCAAATAGCTCATTTATTCTTGTTCAATGACTTAAATGATTTTAAACTTATGTTAATATGATTTAAGAAATAACCCATGGCCACTTTAATATATTTGGTAAATAGTATTCATCAAAATATTATTTTAATACGAAATTTCCTATACTAAAATACCCTAATCCCAGCACTCCAAAGGCAGAGGCAGGCAGATTTCTATTGGGGCCAGCCTGATCTACACAGCGAGTTCCATGCTAGCTGGGTTACAGGGAGACCCTGTCTGAAAAAAACCAAAAAATTAAAAAAAATAATAATAAATAAATAAAAATTTTAATTTTTGTCATGAAGTGCCTTCATTCTTAAGTGAAACTATTTGATACAGAGTGGTAAATTAAAAAATTTTAAGTCTTTATTTTTCAAGAAGACCGTGCTTTTGATAGTTATTCATACAGCAGCTTATCTTTTGTTTGTAATTCAGCTTTTATTTTATTGGAGGTTACTTTTGGATTGAAAGCATAGTTAATTCAGTAACTACTATGTCAGTAGGTATTCAGTAAATAGAGTATGAGATATTTTAAAAAAGCATCAGATATGACAAAAAAACTACACCTCAAATGCAAAATGTAAGCATAAAGTATGAACTAGCAATGATTACACTTCTTGAATCCTTTGTGTTTTCTTTTTAATCTCAGTCAGAAATATCCTTCTTTTAGTTGTGAGCCTCACAGATGATAACTTAGAGCAGCATGCACCACAATCAGACTTTGTGGAACCATTTGGTAGTACTGAAAAATGCTGATTGGAATTGTGATTGATGTCTTTTGAAGTTTTGCTAAGAAAAAAGTATACATTAAGATTGAGAAACTCTTGCTTTGATGACAAAAAGTATTATCACAACATACTTTATAAACAGTAGAAATGTAAGTTAAAAGGAGAAATGGTGTGGAGAAATATGGGAAGGGTTGTTTTTGCAGGACGATCTGCTTATACATAGTAACTGACATTTTATCATGTGATACAACATCAAAACTTCACATATCAGTTCAGGATATTAAAGCATGCTTTCGAGAATAGTTTTCATTCAACACAGCTCCTTGTTTGTATGGTCAACTTAGCAGTCACAAACTGTCTTTTAGTAATTTTTCCAACCACTCTTTGAGCTCTCTGAAATTCATGAAGTTCCCACCTCTACTTTCCAGTTCTCCCTCATCTTCAGTTATAAATTTTTCTGAACCTGTATGCTGGGATGATAGACATGGGCCACCACACCAGGTGTCTTTGTTTCCTTCATACTAAGAACTATATTTTAATTCGATTGACCATTAGTGCAATAAGGATTAGACATTGATTGGTCACTGAATACATCTGTCACTTAAGAAAAGTGATTAATTTGTTCAAATTTGTCCCAGGCAGAGGATATCTATAACCTAAAATATTTCTCTTTTTTTCTGTTCAAAACTATAACAAATCATTCTATTATAATGTTACTTAGCATATAAATTGTATCATTACAAATAAGATGGGGGGAGATGTTTCAGTCTGTAAAGTATTTGCTGTATAAGCATGAACAACCTAAATTTGAGCTACAAGGAGTCCTGGTGGTATATGCTTAGAATCCCAGTCCTGAGAAGTACGAGACAGACAGATGCCCGAGTCTTAGTAAACAGCCATATTAGCTGTGAGCCCTGGGCCCCAGTAAGATACAAGGCAGAAAGAAGGCTCTCGAGAAACAATATCTTGGGTTCATCTTCGATCTGCACTCACATGTACCCTCGGCTACAAGTGTGCACATATACTTCTCCCCTCACTTCACACAAAATAACTGTTAAAGCCAACCCCGTACAGCAAAAACCAAGGTCATGGTCTCTTGTCCCTTTGGTCTTCACCAGACTATTTCTTCTTTCTCAAACTCCTTCCCTTCCTCCTGCTGTTTCTACTACTTCATCCTCAGAGGCACATAAAAATACTCCTCTTCATAGAAAACTGCCTTCTCTCCTACATAACCTCCAGATCTAAACCAAGTTACCTAACTATAAAATGGAATGATTACTCCTTTTCTGAAGGATCTTTAACAATAATTATTATGTAAATAACAGCCATGTGCATTACAATGTTCAATAGTTTGATTTTCAAGTTTCCTGTAATTAGTTTTAAAAAATGAGAACAGCCAAGGAAAGTCTGGCTGTTCAGTGTTTTTTCAAAAAAAAAAATTAGACCTCTGAGTTTAGAAATTGCTGTTATCTAAGTCTTATTTGAATGTTGGTGATGCTGCTAGCGAAGTTTCTAAGGATGGTGAAAAGCCACTATGATTTCCCTCCTGTTATTGCTACATTCATTCTGTAATCTCACCATCTGTTCCACTGAAACGGCCGACTCAGAGGGCAAGGAGCACATCTTATCTGTGAGATGTTGTATGTAAGTGTGAATTCTCTGTCAGCATTAAAAAAATAATAATAGAACTTCAAATAGGGTTGATTTAAGCCTCCCTAGTCAGCGGTTAGTCTCGGTGATAGGAATCACTCTTTCAAATGGTAATTTGCACCTGTTACCTTCATCCACAGGTTGGAAAGTACTTGCCCCTTAATTAATTACACCCCTGTGATGTGAGAGAATGTGTCCTCAGCTCTGAGACAGAGAGACTGGGTATAGAGCATCAGCAGCTTTTTTGATTTTTTCAAAGCAGGCTTTTGGAGAACAAAATTACAATTCAGGTCACTCTTTGTAGAGAGATTGATGAGGTTCTTTAGCAATACGTGTCTCTCACGGCAGAAAACATGGTGAAGGCATCCCTGCCCGTAAGAGACGTGCCTGTCCTTAGCTTATTCCGAAGCATTGATCTGATATGACCACAGAGAGCATCTATGTTCCTAATAACAATTTTGCTCTCTGTTTCAGCAGTGGCTGATGTCATCCTGAGAACCAAAGAGCAGGTGGCATGCAAATTACTTTTAGGTGTGTGTGACATTAGGCCGCATTTCCCCAAATGGTACTGCTGCTGTGTAATTAAGCTACAACTAAATGACAAGTATCTGACATCAGATAATCATTTAATAGAGGAAAATGGTAGGTGGGTCATTATTTTTAGGTTTTTTTTTTTTTTTTTTTTTTAAGATCCTTGAGGATGTGGAAGAGTTTTCTTGGCATTCGAGTGATCTCAAAATGTTTGTGTGTAATTATTTTTTTGGCAGGTGTAGTAAAATGTTTCTGATAGTAAGTGTTTCCTTGGCAGACATCGTTAGTTGTTCATAAGAAGTGTAAGTGGACTTTCACCTTTGATTTTTCACTGTCAGAGAACATGCTGCCTGGATTTATATGCTTTTTCTGACTTGGAATTGGAACAAAACCATAGGAAATGCTAAGATAGAGCTTCATAAGGTATTATAAATGTGCAGTTTTATTGTTTTAGTTAAAATTATAGCTTAATGTGAATTATGCTGAGTACTATATGGTCTTTTTTTATAGAAAATAAAAGCTAAGAATCCATAACTCCTCAAAGTATGGAGACAATAGGCTATTTAATCCATAAATTACTCTAAAATGTTTTAAGACTTATATGAAGAGAACTTCGTTAAATTGCGAAGAGGAAATTGAATTACGGAACAAGCTCTATGATGTTCAGTCTTTCATTAAAAATATTTCTTTCTAATATAATAAGGCAAAGCACTCTACTGGGGTAGTAACACATTCTGTGGTGCTTGAAATTGTGAAGTCAGTGAAATTATAAAATTCATTCTCTTGGGGCTAGAGAGATGGCTTGGAAATTAAGAGCACTGGGTGCTCTTACAGAGGACCCGGGTTCGAGTCCCAGCACCCACATGGCAATTAACAGCTGTCCTGTCCGTAACTCCAGTTCCAGGATATCTGACCCTGTCTTCTGACCTTTGCAGACACTGCAAGACACGGGTGCACTTACATACCTGCAGGCAATGTACTCATACATATTATATAAAAAAATAATAAAATATTTAAGAATTCCATATTCTACTGACATCTTTACAGCTCCACACACATTTATAGTTCATTGCACACATTATGAATTAACTTTGCTTCATACTCTTTCATGACATCTTATTTTTTATCAGGATTTATTTTATTTTTTATTTATATGCATGTTTTGTCTATGCATATCCTGTGTACATATATGTGTTTGCTTGAAGAGGCCAGAAGCAAATATGGGCTCTCTTGGAAGCCAGTAGTTATAGGCAGTTGTGAGCCACTCACTCTGTGGGTGCTAGCAACTAAAATCAGGTTTTCAGGAAGAGGAGCAACTACACTTAACCACTCAGCTGTCTCTCCAGCTCCTTATGTCATTTTTTTAGTTGCCCAAACTGCACCTGTGCCCCCTTACCTTGCTTGCTTCTTTATCATCAAAACTTTTTCCTTAAGTCTATGAAACATAGTTTGGTCCTCTGTAATAGCTGCTTAGGTTCTAAATTGATGTCCCTCAAAGGCCCATATGTAAAAAGCTTGGTCCTCAGGGTAGTATTATTGAGAGATGTTGGAAGCATCCAGAAGCAGAACTTAGTAGGAGCTCTCTGTCCTTGAAGGGGATCATGGGACCTCAACTTGTCTTACATTTTATTTCCTTGTTATAAGGTGAGGCAATTTTACTCTACCATGTTGACCACCCTATTGTAAACCCGAAGCAGTGGGACCAATAGATCATTGACACACTCTCCAAAACTGTGTGTTAAAATAAATCTTTTCTGGTTAGAGATAAAACTCCATGGTAGAGTGTTTGCCAAGCATGAACATGTCTCTGAGTCCCTTCTCCAGAAGTGAGAAAGCCTGAATAATAGCAGTAACCCTCCCCGCCACATACTTAAAATAAAAATTTCCTTTATATATTGGTTATCTTAGGTATTTTGTTATAGAAACAGAATAATCTAGCATTTATTTGTGAATTATATTAAATTAATGTATGAAACATTTTACTCAGTCATTGATATATACCGGTCAATAATTATTTGCTTACACTAGTTATCATTAATATTACCTCTGGTTGAGCTTAGAGATCGCAAACTCACTCAGAAGGAAAAGCTCCCTGGTCCTACTGAACTGATCAGCTAAGTTGCACATGATTGTAAAATGATTATCAGTGAGTACCTTGGGAAGAAAGGTCATGTGCTATGCATCTCTGTATTTTCAATGACTGAAATATTTAAGAATCTCTGAAAAAATATTGACGAACAAAATTACTGCAGAAATGTCCTGGAGAATGGACAAATTTGGGGGGATATTTCTTCTTTTCGTATAGACATGGTCATCTTCCTTACCTCTTGTCTCATTTTCAACAGAAATCCTAGAGAGCACACTCTAAGAGAATAGGAAGGAAGATCTGGCTTCTCTCATCACTGACTTGTGTGTAACAAGCATTTGTCATATGGGTTTTGCTTTAAATACTGGAAACAAGTAAAGATGGTAAACAGACTTCAGGGAAGCAGGTAAGTAGATACAGGAAAGTCTGGCAACAGATGGCCAGGGCCCAGACCAGCACTTCAGAGAGTAAACTTAACCTGCAACACCAGAATTGTGTCAAAGCAGAGATCTAGTTGTAGAAAATAAATGACATGAGACAGAAGATGGAAGGTCTCGGGAGTTTAGCCAAGCAACTTGATCCTGTGGAAGAGAGTTCAGAGGAAATTGTTTGATCACTAGTCACTTATTTTAGATCAGGGTTTGACTGAAATTTATTAGTATCAAAGGAATTTGGCAGATGCTTTTAATTTTTTTTAAATGAGCAAATTTTAATCTGGAAAAATAACAATCATAGTATCACTTGCTGAGTATTTCATACTTTTGTTTAGAATGTTACTATAAATTATGTGCTGTTGTGCCCAGAGAACGGAACCCCAAGAATTACCACGGAGTCCAGAGAGCATGCAAGAGCAAAGAGTCTTTATTGGAGCTTAAGCTCGAACTCTCAGACCAAACTAACATGGTAGGCTCGTCTGAGAGCCTCGATTGCAGGGGGAGGGGGCTTTTCATAGGTTTCAGACAAAAGGAGGAGGGGAATGACAGAGTTATATTTTGATTGGTCCAAAGAGCCCATGCATGCCAACATACTTTTGAATTGATTGGTTACAGTCTTGGAGGCCTCTAATTGGTGGGTGCTGCCCTCAGGGCTGTGGAATGTGCTGACTGTTATCTTCAGGGCTAGAGGACCCTGTTTATTCCTTATAAGGCCTCAAACCTGCCCGGGCTCCCTGGACATGCCAGGGATTGCCTAGTCTATGACCATGAGACATCACAAAAATGGAGGAATCAGAAGTCAAAATGGAGACGGTGCAGTTTGTCCCTCTGGTTCCCTCAAAAGTGCTTTACAGAAGTGAAAAGAGCAGTTAGTCCTAAGTAGGGGCAGGGGTCTAGGGAGTCCAGGGGAGGGGGCCAAGGAGGAGGGCTCCACAGAACCACCCAGGCCCCCTTCAAA
>NW_008332663.1:513818-599567 GCF_000622305.1 Nannospalax galili | reverse complement strand
AAAAAAAAGTATAAGTAATATAACAGGCTGTTGTGCCCAGAGAACGGACCCCCAAGCATAACCACGGAATCCAGAGGGCATGCAAGAACAAAGAGTCTTTATTCGGGCTTAAGCTCGGGCTCTCAGACCTTACGGTAGGCTCTAGGCTCGTCTGAGAGCCTCGATTGCAGGGGGAGGGGGCTTTTCATAGGTTTCAGACAAAAGGAGGAGGGGAATGACAGAGTTATATTTTGATTGGTCCAAAGAGCCCATGCATGCCAACTGAATTGATTGAATTGATTGGTTACTGTCTTGGAGGCCTCTCATTGGTGGGTGCTGCCCTCAGGGCTGTGGAATGTGCTGACTGTTATCTTCAGGGCTAGAGGACGCAGTTTATTCCATATAAGGCCTCAAACCTGCCCAGGCCCCCTGGACATGCCCAGGCTTGCCTAGCCTATGACCATGACACATCACGAAAATGGAGGAATCAGCAGTCAAAATGGAGATGGTGCAGTTTGTCCCTCTGGTTTCCTCAAGCCAAGCGATTTCCAGAAGTGAAAAGAGCAGTTAGTCCTAAATAAGGGCAGGGGTCCAGGGAGTCCAGGGGAGGGGGCCAAGAAGGAGGGTTCCACAATACAATGTCTATGATAATCTGAAACATTCATTGAAACATACCATTAGATCCAGAAAACAAGTGAATAAATCCACAAATATTAATTTTTTTCTTAGAAATTAGAATTATTAATATAAAAATACAAAAATAGCTGGATTGCAGTTTGAAATGGAGTTAGAAGTTATAAACCAGGTGTGCTGAGATGGCCCATAGTCCTACCAGCTACTGTCTGAGGCAAGATGATTTCAAGTTTGAGCTTGGCTGACTGTGTCAATTATCTTTCTCATTGATGCGAAAAAATACCTGACAAAAACAAGTTGAGGAAAGAATGGCTTGTTTTAGCTCATGGTTGAGGGGACACAGTGCCTCATGCCAGGGAATCACCACAGCCCGAGAGTGAAGTGGTTAGTGACACTGCTTCTTAGGGAGGAGCAGAGAGTTGAATGCTGGTGCTCTGTTCGCTTTCTTTCTTCTACTTCAGTCTAGAATCAAAGCTTATGGGCTGGTACGGCTCATCTCCAGTTCACCCTTGTCTTTGTGTGTTTAACATTACTAAATGGGCTATTGAAAAGCTTAATTTTTTTCTAGGAGCTCTCTCTCTCGCTCACTCTCTCTTTCTGTGACTGTGAGTATGTGCATAACCTCACTGCATAATTGGAAAAAGAAAAAAAAAAGTTTAGCCACATTTCCTCATAAGCCAAGAGAGTAAAATTTAAGCAACATTCAGATGACTGAATCCTCAAAGCAGGGCAGTAAATTGCATTGTTGCTGATAGAATGGATAGAGTTACAGACTCAGGTTGTGATCCTCTGAGATAAGGTCTCTAAGGATTTTCAAAGTTATAAAGTCAATTATAAGCAGTCATTTGGAAAAAGATTCTGGAATCTTGGGGCTCTGTCTTCTGTATAAGAACAACTATTCAGGGCAGAATAGTGTTTTTTTACTTCACAGCCAACTTCATCGATATTTTTCATCATTTACATTCAATGAGATACACAACTATTTTTTAGTTCACACAACAATATTTTGGGGCAATTATTCACATCATTTAGTCATCACTGAAATTAATTTCTGAAGAATTTTCATCATTACAGCAAATTACTTCGTTCCTCGTTGCAGACCTTCATTTATCCCTTTTATCCTGAACCACCTAGAGTCACTATCCTAACTTTTTAAAACCAGGTTTTAGTTTGGCCTATCCTGTAACATCATGTAAATGTAAATGAACTACTGTGAACTTTCCTCTCAGGTTCGTTTTGTTCAAGAAAGTATGGATTACAATCATAAACAAAATGACTTTTAAAATTTAAATATATTTATTTATCTATCTTGGGAGGGGGCATAGAACAACTTGCAGTAGCCAGTTCTCTCCCTCCACCATGTGGGCCAGGGGATAAAACTCAGGTTTTCTAGCTCAGCAGGAAGGCTCTTACCCACTGAACCATATTGCCAGCCTGGAAATGACTTTTAATGAAATTTTTTTCTGTATAATTATATTAATTTGAAATCCATACATGCACAGTGATTTAAATGCGTTTAGTTCAAAGTGGTATATGAATTAGTTAAAAATCAGTGATAAATGATTCCACTTAAGTGCATAAAGCACATTCACCATTAATCAGGAACATTCTTTGAATTTAGGTTAAGTTTGCTCAACAAAAATGAAGCAAAAATGTACTCATTAGTAAGGACACAGTTTATTCAGGTTAAGAATTTCCTGCATAAATTGTTGGTTTGAAAACTAAAAGTCAAATTAAGAAAAACTAAGTAACCTGAGTGTGGTAATCACACCTTAATCCTAGATGCCAGAGGCTGAGGCAGGAGGATTACAAAGAGTTTGACATCAGCTTGAGCTGCATAATAAATTTTGGCTACACTGTGTTCTCCAGGGAAACCCTGACTCAGAGAAGAAAGAAGGAAGGAAGGAAGGAAGGAAGGAAGGAAGGAAGGAAGGAAGGAAGGAAGGAAGGAGGGTCTCTGTGAGATGGAGGCCAGCCTGGTCTACAGGCTGGAGCTACAGGGAAATCTTTTCTCTAATTGGAAGGAAGGAAGGAAGGAAGGAAAGAAGGAAGGAAGGAAGGAAAGAAGGGAAGGAAGGAGGAAAGGATACAAGGAGGGTTAGTGGGGCAGAGGAACAAAAGCAGGAAAGGAAGAAAAGAAAAAAAGCAAATTATAAAAAAAAAGGAAATATAAGTCATATGCTGATTAGTAACTAAAAGTATTAATATTTTCCCCTGTATTTACTTGTTGAGAAAATATCTAGCATAGAAAAGCACATGAGGATGCAGAATTCTGGAAAAAGGAAGGAAAAAGAAAATGTCTTTCCGAGAAAGGAAATTTTGAAGTGTCTTTTAATAGTACTGCCTTCTATCTAACAGGGCTTGTGGTATAACCCTCATCATTAAAATTACGTACTAAACAAATTTGGAACAACTCTGTAGGGATTTTCTTTTGTTTGCTCATTTGCTTATATGAATCTTGGCATGAAATTATACCTCTACGGCTTCATGAGACAGAATGTAACACATACTTTCTTTTGACATGTGTTTATTCACAAGGAAGTTCTACCTTTAAATTTAAATACATTTAAATACGGTGTGGACTACTTGGCAGTAGATGTCTTCACTCACTCTGTCGTTATTATTCTGAGGGTGGTTTATAGGTGATTAAAAATAGTCCAGCAGTGCCCAGTGGCTATGGTTCAGTTGCCAAATTTGCTCAAAGTTCCATGTATAGAAGCTTTGATCTTCAGAGTGGCCTTATGGGAGAGAAGGCTGTGGACATGGAGGGGGTGGAGGCCAAGATGTCCTTGGGTCATAAGGGATGTCCCCTTGTAGGAATTTGGCATTTGCCTGTTTCAGTCTCTCTTTTGCTTCCTGACTCATTGTGTGAGCGGTTTCCTCTGCTGTGTATTCCCATTAGGAATCCTAGCTTTGTTTGAGGTTCCAAGCAATGGATGCCTGACAGTGGATTAGAGCTTTTAACACCTCACCCAAAATAAGCCTTTTCTCTTTATAAGTTAATTGCTTCCATTGTTTCATTACAGTGACAGAAGGTGGTTAATACAATTGGCTTAGTATTTGTTTTAATGCTTCATTTTTCTACCTAGTACATTAAATTTATTTGTCCTTATTTTTTTCTTTACTTTTTCTTTATATTTTGAGACAGGGCTCCCTGTAGCTCCCCAGCTGGACTGGAACTCATTATGTAAACAATGCTGGCCTGGAAATCCTCCTGCCTCTCCTGCCTAAAGACTCGAATGAAAGGCTTATGTCACCAGTGCTTACCAAACTTTATTTTTATTTGATGTGTATGAGTGGTTTGCTTGCATGTATCTAAGTGCACCCATTCATGAAATTCCTGCTGAGGTCAGAAAGGGGTGTCTGTTGCTCTGGACCTGGAGTTATGGAACAGTTGTTAGCTGTCATGTGGGTGCTGGGAATTGAATCGGTCCTCTGGAAAAACAATGTTCTTAAACACTAAGCTGTCTCTCCACCCCATACTGCGACCATCTCTTTAAGAGTAACTTCCTTGTGTTTAGCATGTTGAAATCCATACTAATTATGGCTGTAGTTTCTCATTTCACAAGCACAAATCAACTTGTGAACTCCTAATTCCTGGAAACCATGCAATTCTAAACAAGGTTCTGAAAGAGCACAAGACAGGACACAAGTAACATCAGGTCCCAACTGAATTGAGCAACCTTGCAAGACAGAGACCTGCCTGGAGCAGCTGGTGCCTCCCTTGGCAGTGTTTCACTGGTTACTCACTCATATTTTTTCAGGTTAGAACAATTTCCCCTTAAACAAGCTATCCAAATTTGGTTCTATAGCTTTCTAGTCCAATCAATATGCTTCCTTACATTGAGGACAGAGAAATGCCATCAAGTGAGTTGGCTTATTCTTTCTAAGATAATATTGTTCTTCAAAAGTACACTTTAATATTTCACAGATTCAATAAATTACATCAAAGCGTATAAAACAAAGCAAGAATTTAAAAAGGTTTTATGCTCATGGAACTGAATGTTTTTTTCTTTCAAGAAAATTTTGTATACTAGGGGACACATGGTAGCAACAGCGCTAGGAAAGTTAATCAAAAAGGTAATCATGTGAATCCAAGTGCATTCCCTCTGGAAGGACCTACTAGTATTTCTGATCCACAGACTGTTTGGAGAGCTAGTGTTCAGCAAGGTAGGCTGCATCTTCAGCCTAGCTCAGTAATGTAGAAGTTGAGAGCACAAGGTCTGCAGTTCTTAAATACGTGCAAGTGTTTGAAAGCCTGATTTTTGGCCATATATTTATTTGTATGAGTGATCATCCTTTTCTTCCTCCTGTCCGTTTCCCAGGGAGGACAGAAGAATAACAGTGATTAACAATACTTTTTCCTGGTAACGATCAAATTATTTGAATCATGGTACTGAGTCAGATGTTTGTGTTACAGACAAAAACCATATCATTTTGTCTGAGAGGAATATCCAGTCTTTTTTTGATTTTTACCTGCTGCAGTGATGATTAAGCACATTGACATGGAGACTGACATATTGATGAATATTTTTGTAAGAATTCACCAGAACCATCATATACATTTATGTAGATATGCATACATACATCATTTTTATGAGTAGCTTATTAATATTATTTCAAGTAAAGGGAGATTTTTAAAGTAACACCCAGCTTTATTTTTTTTGTTTTTTTGAAGTGAACTATACTAAGCTTTGGGAAAGGATCATGGTATGTGAATGTTGGCCTCAAGAATTTTATCTCTAAGTAAGAGAAAATAACAGAAAAACAGTTTGATATGGTAAAGTACAATAACAACCATGAGAAAATAAGAGAAATAAATCATATTTAGTGGATAAAAAAATCAGATCACATTCAACAAAATTATTCACAAAAAGATCTTCACACCATTGCAAGTTATATGGTTTCTGTGCCAGGCTTTTGATCAAGAGTTCATAAAGTAGTCAGGTGTGGTAGTATATGCTTATCTTTAATCCAAGCACTTGAAAGTCAGAGACAGGCAGATCTCTGTGAGACAGAGGTCAGCTGTTCCACATAGTGAGTTCCAGGTCATCTGAGGCTACAAGGAGACCCTGTCTCAAAAACCAATCAACCAAACAAACAAATCAAAAGAGTTCATAGAATGAGTAGCAGACACTTCCAAGAAAACAAGCCAAAAAAGATAGTATTTTGATATATTTATACTGAAGGACAGTCCAGTAAGTAGGAATATCCTAGAAAAACAATCAGTCAAAACCAGGACAAATCACTAGGATTATGTCAACTGATATCACAGTGCACATGAGCATTGGGCATACAAAGTAAAGCACTATTCAGCTGAGACAAGAATGACCAAGGTCTTGCAATTTAAACCACAGGAATTTAAAGTACGTACACTGGCATGTTGGACATTTTTCCACTTCAGAAAAACTAACCTGCCAGCAATATAAAGAATAGATTGGAGGAAAATGAAATTGCAGGAGGAGGGCTACTATAACGTCCTATAAGGAAGGGGTTGGAGAGAGATGGTTCAGCGTTAAGAACACTGGCTTCTCTTGCAGAGGACCTGGGTCAGTACCAACATCCACATGGTGGCTAACAACTATTCATAACTTTAGTTCCAGGAGATCAATCTCCCTCTTCTGACCGTCACATGCTTTGCATGATATGGGTGCACTTATACACATACAAACAATATACTCATACACATAAAAATAATAAATTAAATATAAAATAAAATGTTCAATGAAGAAGAGATATACTATGAGTATGACAGATTAGCAGTATTCAAATCTTATAGGGCATTACCTATGTGGAAATAAATTGTACACAATGGAATTTGATGAAAATGTCATATTGAAGGGGTGATTAGACATGCATTAAGCCACTTAAAGAGCAGAGAATTAAAGATTGACCTACAAAGGCAAAAATGACCTATTAACTTGAAAAAACATTGATATTCTTGAAATATTTTAAGTAGGAAGCTCAACAGCAAGATGGGCAATCATAAGGAATAAATACTTAGAATCTAAGATGAAGATACATTTAGAAATTCATATGCACACAATTTTTTTTAATGAAAGTTCTATTTGAGGCCCTGGCAATGCTGAGAAGGAGTAAGAGAACAAGAGGGGAAAAGCTGTGGAGAACAATGTACCTTAGCAGCAGGGAGAGGGGAGGTCAGGTCCTACTGGACAGTATCATTCAGGGAAAGGGAATGAGGAGCAGCGAGGGCAGCCAGCACTTTTCACTGGTCTCAGCAATTTCAAGGAGTTAAGGGCAGAGCAGACTGTTGAATTTATCCAGATCTTTGTAGGCCTTCACAACAACTCTGGCGTAGAGTGATGTGTGAGGAGGTAACAGTTGGGGTTGGGTGGGAGAAGAAATCAGGAATTTCTTGGAGTGCCTTAACACCCCATAGAAGGTCTAATGATGAGAGGAAGGAAGGGAAGTCGGGGCACTTCTCAAGCGACTCCTCTGAAAGTGGTACTCTGTAATAGATGATTTCTGCCTATTTAAATAAACAGATAAGTACATAATGGTGGTGCTTGTCACTGAGACGAAATAATGATTGGTTTATGGAATATAGCAGCAGCCACATTTTGAGGGTGGCAAGAAATTGGGAGGCTGTGCAGAAGGCCAGAAATCCTCAAGAATGGCAGAGTGGACTCTGGGAGTTCTGGGTGAGCACATTCTAAAAGCCAGGAGTGTAATTTCTATAGGTACGCACATAGGGCCGCTCCTCTACTGCTTTGCTGTCCGAGATCATGTATTTTTATTTCACAGCTGAGGCACCTATAAAAATAAAAAAACAGTTTATTATGTGAAAAATATCTTGTGGCTCCTTCTTATTTTCTTTTTCAAATTTAATTATCAGCTGTAAGAATGTGTAATACATGAAATTTGACTTGATGTTTGCTGATTGGCATTTTTCTGTTTCCTCGCTCTAAAGAACCAAGAACACATCTTTGATGCTTTTATGAATTTTAAGCAGCTATTAATGATTTAATATATGTAGGATAATAAAGTACTACCATATTTTTAGGTGATATTTATTGCTAACTGCTAAGCAGTAAAACAAAGGAAAAAAATGACTGTTCATAGTAATATAATTTGATGTTTTAACCTACAGTTATAAGAATATGAAGTTAATTAATCAGTTATTTTTAGTACATTTGGAGTTGCTTCATGGGGAAATAAATACAAGATCCATTGGGCTTTCTTGCCTTTAAGGGGAATAGCACAGAACAGATTTGTGAATTTTTCTTGAGCAGAGACAAATGAACAGGAGATATGCGGCTGCATTAGGTCCTTCACCGTGCTCCCGCAGGTTCGTCTCTAGGTTGCAATGCAAAATACCTTTCCTAAGAATTTTATTTCATTAGCCTTTGTTTTGCCTTTTTCATCCTTTTTCTGTGTCCTAAAATAAATACAGATAACCAGTTATGTTTTCAGGAAGCAAGCCAGCCTGTGAAGGACCGAGTTTGTAATTTCAAGGCTTTTTATGAATTTATTCTAGCACAATGGTGGCATAGAAATTACTATAGTTTTAAGAAAGGATATTAATTTGCTTATGTTTTGTTTCCTTCATATGTTAATACCTAATTTTATTTTATTTTATTTCCCACATGGGATATTTGAGTCTCTGACTTTCTTGTAAACTTGGGCTGAGATTGCATGTATGTGAGTGCACCCATGTCATGCAATGCCACGGAAGTCAGAAGAGGGCTTCGGATTCCTCTGGAACTGGAGTTAAGGATGGTTCGTAGCCTCCATATGGGTGCTGGGACTCGAACCGGGGTCCTCTGCAAGAATAACCAGTGCTCTTAACCTCTGAGCCATCTCTCCAGCCTGGGCTGTGATTTTTTAATGCTATCTTTTCCTTTTTTTATTTGGACTTTTAAGAGTCTATATCAAAATTCTTTCACATGGTGTTTATTTGATTGCAGAGATTGGTAATGTCAATATTTAAAAGGGAATTCCATAAATCTGTGCATGTGAATTTATAGGCTTGTGTGTATTTTCAGGGGCAATAAGAGAGAACCAGAGGAGTTCAAAAGTTCCAGACCAAAGAAACAAACTAAGAGTTTCACAAAGCAGCCCAACCATTCCATCCTCACCTGAGAGAAGCAACAACATGTGAAAGGGAATGAGAGCACTCCAAATGATAGCGGCATTTACAATCTTTTGTCGCATTCAGTCTCTTATTTTCTATAGTTTGGTACAGATACGTGTTAGGAGCACAGCTTTGGCTGAAATACTCAGTACCAAGCCGTAATTTTCTCTTCTGTTCCATTACTATAGCATGCCTGTCCCATAATTTTGGACACCCAAGCTACTCCATCTGTGTCTTTGTTTTACTTTGACAGTATCACAGAGGCTGCCTTTTGGAAAGACAAGTTTAAGATCAGTGCTGATAGTTCTTTCCTTCTACTTGTGTTTTTCTTAAAATCATAAAAATAAAGTACAGTGACTTTATATGAAAGAACATAAATTGTAGCTGCAGGATTCTCGCACAGACAGCTGGTGTCATATTTCAATACCATCCTCAAGAGGGCACTGTCACCTGTTTTATATGCTTTATCATTCCTGTTCTATTATCGAGACCCTTAATACACTTGACTGGAGATTTTAATCTATTTTATCTGGAATTTAATCTTGAATGTTTTTGTATTGTATGTAATCCTGCTATCTATAGCACCCCATCTGCCCTTGTTACAAACCATGTGTTGACTTGTATATCAGTACAGAAGTTGTATATCAGCAGCATTTCATAGATTAATCCACTTAAGATAAAGAGTCTAGTTTAGGCCTGCTTAATAAGGGCCTTTCATAACACTCCCTCTTAATATCAACTTTTTCCACTTTTCCATTAAAATATAGCTTACTTATATCAGGCCGGAGAGATGGCTCAGCAGTTAAGAACACTGACTATTCTTGCAGAAGACCCAGGCTTGAATCCCAGCACCCACATGGCAGCTAACAACTGTCTGTAATACCAGTTCCAGGGGATCCAACAGGCTCTTCTGTCCTCTGCAGGCATTGCACAACATGGGCGCACTTACCTACATGCAGGCATAACAGTCACATGCATTTAAAATATATATTATATATATAGCTTATATCAATAATTTTACTTTCTACAACATGTATGTACATGTCATGCCTGATTTGTTGAGTCAGACTTCTTGGGTTAACTAGTGAATCTACCGTTTAGAGTATGTGGATCTAAACACAGAGCTTTTCTTCCTTTTGTTGTTATGATCATTATGGGAGCCATCAATATTAAACTAAGTTCACTCATATATTTTCAAATTTCTGCATTGCATGTTCTAACCCTCATGTTACTAAGCATGTATATTTATAAAGTTAAGTTGTCGTTCAATGATTGAAAAGTTTTAATTAACTTTTCAAAGGATGTGTAATGCTTTTAATTAACAGCATAAGCTTTCAAAATATCCATTCAAAGGTATTTCAAAAGTATAGATGTACATGAGGATACCATTCCATGGAAATTTTGTGCTAGTTGACATCATTGTCCAGTGACACAGAATCTTCTAAACATTAACAAGTTACACATTTTGAAATATGATTGATTCAAGTGATATTTTTATCCAGCATATTAAAGTATTTCTTTTTGCAAATACTATTGTAGAAAAAAGAAATCCCATTTAATCCTAACAAATTTCAGTTTTGCAAAAAGTTAGGTGTGAATTTGCATATTATAAATGCAACATAGGAGTTTGTAAGCAACTCATGTATCGTTTAATAACTCATAAATTGCTAAAAAAAAAAGAAGAGGGGAGCAAACGAGTGCAACCATTACCAAAACATTCCAAAAATAATAGTGCTTATTTGTAAGATTTTGGTAGTTAAGTTTTAGTGGCTCAGTTAGCGAAATCCACTTAAATGTCTTTTTTTCATGTTTGATTTTTAAGTAGTCTGAATTTTCAAGCAGTTGAAAATTCCTCTTCCCCATGGTTCCATGAAGGGTACATAACAACAGTTGAAAAAAATAAATAAAATGAGTTCAAATGTTTTGGAAGATTAAACCGATGAATAACTTCATGTGAATTTTTCCTCAACTGGTGTCGATGGCAAATATTAAAAAATGAATCTGCCTGCCTTTATATACTTGCCTATGACATGACTGCCGTTTCCTAGGCCTCATTGTACGTACGAGTACTCTCAGAACGTGGTCACCTCTACATTTTTTGTTTGTTTGAATTTAGGGATTACAGGAGTGGAGCAAGTACAGCTGTGTGTCCTAGACAACTGCTCCTGTAACAGGAGCCTCTGTCCCTGTCTCTGGCTGATTATCTCATTTCTATTATTCTATGGCAGTCAAACAATTGTCATTTCTCCCTTTGCAAAATTTACTTGTTAAACTGTATTCAGCACCAAAAGAGAAATACAGAAGGGACACAGAGAAAGACTGCTCAGATAGTAGATTGCAGAGATGATTTCATTTTCTTCAGTTGTTTACATTTCTTCACTTTGGAACCAATGCGACTTTGTACACTTCTGGTATTATTTAATCAGATACTTTTCACTATTGCAAAGACAACTATGTAACAGACCTTTACCTGCACTTCATGTGGATCATTCATTCCTTGAAGCTAACATCTATTTCTGCATTGAAAACTGATTCTAAAGTAAAAAATGTTCCCCTTTGATAGAAAATCTGTTTTGTTTGGCCTTTATTCCTACCCATTAAAGTAATTATTTGGGGGGGGGGCTAGAGGAATGGCTTAGCAGTTAAGAGCACTGGTTGCACTTGCAGAGGACCTGGGTTTGATTTCCAGCACTCACATGACAGTTAACAACCGTCTTTAACTCCAGTTCCAGGGTATGTGATGCCCTCTCCTGTCACCCAGGGGCATTACACCACAAAGTTGCACATATATCCATGCAGGCAATACACTCATACACATAAAATAAAAATAATAAATAAAAATTTTAAAAGTGTTTATTTTGTCTTTTTGTAGAGCTGTGGATTGAATCTAAGGGATTGTGCAGGGATGGGCACTGAAACTCATATTTTCAAATGTCCACATGCATGATACCTTATGGCTCTTTAAGAATCATAAATGTTATCTGATACTTGCATGATACTCGCACCACTATAATCTTCAGTGAAGAAGTTCTTTCTGGTCTGGCAAGATGATTTTGGAATAAAGGAGCTTGCTACCAAACCTGATTATCTAAGTTTGATTCTTAGAACCCATATGATGATGTAAAGAATGAGCTCTCAACTCCCCCAAGTTGTCCTCAGACCTCCACATACATATTATCTTATCCCCTCCAAATAAATGAAAATATGTAGGTTATCTATGTGAGTATTTATCAGAATATAACATGTAAGTTTATCATGTGACTGTATCTCTACTATTCAGTTGAAGATTGGTACAGCCCCTAGACGACAATAATGGGAACCCAATAAATACTTCTGTAGCAAATGTATTTTTTAAAAAAGCTATTGTTAGTTACTAAACACTATTAAATGGAAACTAAAAGAATAAGAACATCTTACCAGTTTTGAAAACTGAGAGGTTGTTAGAAAATGTATTCGGACTACTTAACTATGTCTATACTCAGCCCCTAGATGACATCAACAAAAACTAAACCAAAGCTTTTTTTTTTCTTTTTTATAATCAGAGTGTCACAATGTAGGGTAAAATTTAGTCATTCTGTTTGTTCTATAGAGATTACATGTGAATATGGTTTGCAAATATTGATATCTTCTAATCCATGATAATATCATTATTACTAGTCCTCAGGCTTGATGCCAGTTAGAATCTTTCCATGTCAGTAGAATCCAAGACTAATTTGCTGTGATTAGCACAGAATTACTTTACCAGTTTCCTATTTATGCAAGGGCAGAACTGTTAATTCCAATTCACCGAGTTTATAGGGATGCCCACAAAAAAAATCCTCAAGAAGCTCCAAGCTTTCAGCACAAATAGTTTATTTTTCCATATGCCAGATACTCAGCTTTTCAGAAGGAGGCATCCCACTGGTGTTGTTGAAAAGAGAAAAAGGCAAAGTGTAATTCCTTAAGAAAGGTTGTTGTTGCTCACAAGAAATGCACTTAACACAGAACACTGAAACTCTTCTTCCAAAGAGTCTGGTAGGAACATCATCTCAAAATGCCACCCTCACAGAGCTCCACAATGGAAAAGAACAAAATATCCCTTGAGAATAAAAGGACCAGTGAGAAGAAAAACAACTGTGATGACAAGTAGAATGCATTGAATCCCACAAACAGAAAAACATGCTGGGGATGCAATCTAAAGGTGAAGGTTAATATTGCCACTTGAAAGGGGTTTCAAGGAAAGTAAGGAGAACAGAGTAATTGTGAGCATCAAGGCCACCATGTGGCTATCGATAGGCATAGTCCTTTCCTTACAGAATCCCTCTAGGGCATGTGATCTCACAGTTTAGAGGTAGAAGACAGGTTTATAGTTAAGAGGAGTCAGATGTAGACATACAAGGGTGACCTGGAATATAAAGTATAGTTCCAATTGAGCTAGAGCTTTTTTACTTGCTAGCAACAGGGATAGGGCACACATGGTCAAATTGATTTTATCCAACAATTGTACTGAAACTGATAGAGCTCAATCCAAATTACTTATAAGTATGGAAGTTCACTGGCTTAATTATCTGAAAAATTCTAGTTTTATCTGGTATATTTGAATATAAGGTCAAATGTCATGGAGTCGCTATTCTGTTTTCCCACCTCTGTTTTTTGGTTTGTTTTCAAGTTTTGCAGCACTGGGAATCAAACCCACAAACTCATGCACACAAGTCGGATGTTTTTCTCCTCTTTTTGTTATCCTGCCATCCTTAAAATATAGTGTCAAACAGCCATTTAAACAGCCCATTCTCCCCACTGGAGTTGCACTGGATGTGTTTGAAACTATCATTTGAATAAGAGCAGGGGATTTTCTGATTGACTTATGCCTAAGTCACATGCCTAAGGGCTGGAGAGATGGCTCAGTGGCTTACAGCACTTGCTGCACAAATTATCAGATTGGAAGTTCTGATTACAGCACCCATGGAACAAATCAGGCATCCTACCAATACCTGGAACCCGAGCTCAAATTGGAGTAGAGACAGATTTACTGGTTTTCAAACTAACCATGAAAACATAAGCATGGGGTTTAAGGAGAGAGACTCTGCTTGAAAGGTGAAATGAATAGGTTTAGAGAGATCAAAAAGAAAACCAGTACCTTCTTCTGGCCTTTTCCCATAAGTGTAGGTCTGTTTGCCCATACTCACACCTTCAAATGCAGACAATAAGAAAATAAAGCCTGGCCTGGTGGCGCATGCCTTTGATCCCAGCAGGCGGATCTCTGTGAGTTAAGGCCACCTTGGTCTACACAGTGAGTTCTAGGACAGCTGCTGTTACAGGGAGACCCTGTCTCAAAAAGACAAAAAAAGTAATAAATGAATAAATAAATAAATTAATTAATTAAAATAAATAAATAAATATTAAATCACATGTCTACCCTGGTAGTAGGAGAGAGGTTTTGGTTTTCTCTTTTGTTTTGTTTTCCTTTTTTTTCTTAGAAACAGCATGAATCAAAAGCTGCAAGGATCAATTTTCCAAAGCAACCGGTATATTTACACCAAAAACAAGGAAGAAGAAATAGATATTCATACTTTGGTCACCAAGGCCATTGTTAACAGTGGAACGATCTCCACCTGTAACAGTAGGTGCAGTGATTCCAGCACTGCTTTTGAAGATCTATGTGCTCAGAATGACTTTGGCTTCAGGAAAATGCCACAGGAAGAAAGGTGGAGACACGGAGCGTAGCCCCAGGCAAACCCTTGCCAAATGCTGGGTGTGTGTCAGATTCATTGCACATCAGTTTGAAGAAGCAGCTTATAAAAATATCCTTATTTTGGAACTGGATATTGAGCCTATTGCCACTGCACTCCACCAGCAAGATGGCTCAATTATTTTTTGTTGTACTGACAATATGCAGGCAGGGGTTAAGTATGAAAAATAATTAACAAATGACATAAATTACAACTGCGTGAAAACAGAAAAATACAATTATTGGGAAAAATATTTCAAATGTGGATTCAGCCAAAGCATAAGAATACTAAAATTTCCCAGGATACCCTTACTGTAAGTGATGTATCCTAAATATGACTCATGAATTTTCATAGATACCCATGCTGATAATCATAACATAACATATACAGTCATACTGTATGTTTCTCATTTTACAAAAAATTTGTCTTAAAGAGGAATGTGGAAAGATGCCTCTTGGCCTTGCTATTTTCCCCATCTCACCACTGCTGAGATTTTAGGCACACACACCACTCCCAGCTTCTCACCTGGTTTCTGGGAATCCAAACACCACTCCTCACACTCGCAAGGCAAATGCTTTACTGACTAAATCATCTCTTTAAAATAACATATTGTTTTTAACATTTCTTGCTTTATGATGTTTAATTATTTATTTGTTATTCATTTATTTCTTTGTGTACCTGTGTATGGTGTATGCACAAATGTATTTGGGAGTTGTGGGGCTTGCTTGCGCGTGCTTATATGGGAACCATAGGTTGATTTCACGTAGTTTCCCGTATTATTTTTTGAGATAGGTCTCTCATTGGACCTGGAGCAAGCCCCCAAATCCTCTTGAAGAAATACACCTTTATAATTAAGTGACTTCTTCCTTGCTATGTGAACAAATATTCTTATCATGACATAATGTTTGCAAGGAGCTTTTCAACTATAAGAATGTTTTCATATACTTTCCATAAAAATCCATTGAATGAATGCTTTTCATTATAACTTTTTATTCTTTGACAATTTCATACATATATACATAAAAATATGATCATATTCCACCTCCTATTTTTAGCCTCCACCTCCCCTGTAAGCTTTGCAACATGACCCCTCCCTACCTCACATGTGTCTTCTTTTTAAATTATTGAACTTTTGTGTATTTCATATAATACATCTTGATCATATTTAGACAGCCTTCCCTATCTGCACCCCCCTCCAGATTTCATGTATTCTGTCATAGACGTTAAGGACTATCGAGTCTTATTTTATAACCCCAAATGTCCTTTGATATGAGTTCATCCACTGGAGCCTGGTCAACCTATCTAGCATCACACTTTTAAAAGTGGACAACTGTTCTTCACTCAGTAGTGATCAGTTGCCAATAGCTCTCAGCTAAAGTTGGGGTTTCTTACCCATTTCCTCTTTACACACTGGGTATTATTATCTTCTTTTTATTTGTATGAGTGTTTTGCCTGAACATAGGTAATGTGGGCAAAAACCAAAAGAGGGCACTGGTTGCCCTGGAACTGGAGGTACCATATCAGCCACTGTTAGGCACCATGAGGGTGCTCGGCACTGAACCCTAGTCCTCTGCAAGAGCATCCAGTGCTCTTAACTGATGATTCATCACTCTAGCCACCCCCACCACCTTTTTTTGATAGCCCCCTAAATCCAATTAGCATGGTTCACTGTTGTACAGGTGTGGAGTCATCCACTGGAGCATGAGAAACTTTCCAGTGCCACACCCTCAAAACACAATGATTCTCCCTCCCCCAGCAGCTATCAACTGCCAATAGCTCCTCAGTAAGGGGTGGGGTCTGCACTCTACTCTACTGATCTGCTCTCTACTCCCTTGGTGTATTTAGAGCAGAGTTAGATCTGTGACTAGCAACTGAGTCCTAGCCTCTTTGTTCACATCATTTATAGTCTTCTTTCATTGATTTTCATTGAATTGCTTTGAAAATTCCAGTTCTTTCTTTAAACTCCTATCCACACACCACTCTCTCTTGAAGACCTTTCTTGAATCCTTAGGCAAATATGCCTTGTTTATCATATCAGCCTCTTGCTTTGAGCGTCTGTTAGCATGTTAAACCCTATTATAATGATTTGTTTGTGTGATTTTTCTACCACTGAACGGTAAGTTGAAGACAGAGATTGTGTCGCATTCATAATTTTCTCCTTGGTTTCCAGTACTTCACAAACTTGGCATCTGATGGCTAATGTTTGATGAATTAAAAAATAACCAACATACGTACACAAAAGAAACAAATAAAGGAACAACCACAAAAAGACAGAGGAGCAATTCTTTGTGACTAGAGCACCTTCCCATTGTAGCTAGAGCTAAGGAACTTTTCTCCAGCCATAGTAAAACCCTAGGATTCTATATATAGTTATCTGTCCCTCATACCTCCAAGTTGCTCACAATAGAGCCTTTTTGTTTTGGTTTGGTCTTGCTATATATTAAACATTGGCCTCCAGATTGAGGCAATTCTCCTGCCTCAGGCTCCCGAGCATTGGAGTTACAGACATGAACCACTTCACATTCTAATATGAACTGTCCTCGTTCAGATTAAAGCTTGATTTATTCCTTGATCTTGGAATTATGGCCTTAAATATATTACCTTATGTTTAAATTTAATTCCTTTTTACTGTTTATTTTGAGATGAAGTCACATGTAGGCTAACTTTAAAAACTTCATCCTTAACAAATACAATAAAGCAACACTAAATCACATGTTTCTAATGGGCAGCAGCAGCAGTTTACCACAGCCACATAAAAATAGCCTGCGGTTAGCACTTCATCAGGTATATAACCTTCTGAGGAAGATCTTACGCTTTGTCCTAAATAGAAGTAGGCTTGTTTTTAAAGCAAAAGCATTGCTGTTGTTTGTTTGTTTTGCTTTTTTGTGCTGCATGTGATATGGTTTTGGCAGTTTAAGGAAGTGGTTCATGATAGTTCATTCCTTCTACCTCCATTTGAAGAAAATAGATGAACCCTTATTTTATGATATTTATAGATTTTATTATGACAGTCTCAGAAAAACTAGTTTTATACTTTCATAGAAGATGGTTAATCTCATAAAATAACTTCTAAAGTATGTAAACAAAATGTTAGACTTACCCTTTGGTTAATAGTACAGAGTTGATGGGTTTCATGTCCTAGTATTGAATGAAAACATGACTTTTGTCCTTAAGGCATTGGAGAGAGGTTGAATTGTCATTGGATGGTATAAATTCTCATGCCAATTCCTCAGCTACACTGGCTTAACTTGACATGTCCTAGATGTACTGTGGTCCCTGTATCAATACTCATACTCAAAACTTGGTTAAATTGATAAAGAACTCCGCCTATTCTCAATACCTTCAGTCTTAAGTGACAACATTATCCTCACCAATAAACATTTGGAATTAATGGCACATAGCAGTTTATTACTATACTAATGAACACCAAGAACTCTTACAGATTCTGGACTTTCAGTTTAGATTGAAACTAGAAAATTTAATGCAATGAACACAATCTGTATATTGCTTATGAAGAAAGCCTTTAAAAGGGTTGCAGGTCAGAGCTCTGTTTTAGAATGTTTGCCTAGTGTGCATGAGCCCCTGGGTTTGAACTTTGGCACAGCATAAACCCAAGCAAACAAGTAACTAACAACAAAAAGGAGAAAAGATAAAAATATCTTTTTTAAAAAAGCCTTAGCACCAGACACCTAGATTTGAATCTTAAGTCCCTCTCACAGGTTAAAAATCTCCTTAGTAATTAAGAATTTAGCAAGAGACTGGAGTCTAAAAACTCATGGCAAGCACTAGTGCTTCTGCAAACTCCATCTGGTTGTGTGTTATAGAAAGACCTTTGTTCC
Source organism: Nannospalax galili (assembly GCF_000622305.1). Taxonomy (NCBI): domain Eukaryota; kingdom Metazoa; phylum Chordata; class Mammalia; order Rodentia; family Spalacidae; genus Nannospalax; species Nannospalax galili. The sequence goes on along the minus strand of NW_008332663.1, from coordinate 581,313 downwards.
CGAAACACTGCAAACTGTTGAGTTGGATGAGCTTCTGCTGATGCCAGTGTCTGATTTTATGGCTCTTTTGTCATTGGAACTCCTTGTGTAAGACTGAGTTTCAGACGTTTTAGGGAGAACAAGGAGACGTTATGTTATCAAATCTTTCCTTTTCAAATACAGACAGATTTCATAATATAGTTTAAGTTTATTTTATTTTTAACTTTTACAAATTACACTTATATATTGGGGGACTGTAATGTAGTGTTATGCCTTTTAATTCAGTGAAATAATTAAATTAAGCTAGTCAGTATTTCTATCACCTCAAATATAAAATCTTTGATGTTGAAAACATTGGATATTTATCCTTAGCAACAGTAAAATTAGCTATGTAGTCAATTATATATACTCAGCATGCTGTGCTAGTGATGTAAAAAAGAAAATCAAGCCATTTCTCCTACTTGAGGCTATTTAGCCTTTACCTATCACTGTCCTTTCCTTCTTAACCAATTCCAGAATCTGTTAACCTCCATTTTACACTCTGCTTCTCTGAACTGTTATTTTAGATTCCATAATTAAGAGGGAATGTGTGCTATTTATCTTTCTGTGGCTGGCTTGTCTAGCTTAGCATTATGTACAATTCCATCCATGTTATCACAAATGACAGAAGCACTTTTTTAAGACTGGATATTACTCCATTATATACATGTATCCTATTTCCTTTATCCATTGGTCCATTGATAGACATTCAGGTTGAGTTCATTACTGTTAGTGTGTATCATGTGAACTTGTAATATGAACATGTGGCCCATGTACTAATGTCACACCTTTTGGGTACATCCACAGAAGTGGGGTTGGTAGGTCATATGAGAACTTCTTTTAAAGGAATCCCACACTGTTCCCAAACAATATACAGGGGTTTCCTTTGCTTTCCCACCTGAGCCACTCTTGCTGTCACCTGTATTTTTGTTTATTTTACTCACAGCATTCTAACAGATCTGAGGTGATACCTCTTTAGTATTTTAATTTGTATCTCTAATAACTGATGATGGTAAACACTTTTCTGTGAATGTATTAGCTAGCATATACCATACATGGGAAATGTTACCTGCTATCTTGTATTCAGTTTACATATTTTGGTGTAAGATGGAGTTCCTTATATATTTTAGATTTAATCCCTTAACAGCTATCAGAAATATGGCTTGCAAATATGTGTCCCAAACTGTACATACCCAATTAAAATATACATGTTTGCTTTTGCTGCTAATGCTTTTAGAGTCAAGTGCAAAGGATCATCACTCAGACCAATGCTGCATAGGTTTCCTGCTAGATTTTCATTTGGTAGTTTCACACACACACACACACACACACACACACACACACACAATTCTCACAACTTTCTCTGAATTTTCTACCCACCTTGTGAGTTATTGTTACTATTTTCTACTCTCTAGTAGTCAAACTACTTTTGCATGACCATAGGTGGGTTTTGTGTTTTGTTTTGTCTTTCATTTACCAGTTATCAGAGTTCTCTCTCTAAATTAGTTAAAATACCTTTTCTGTTGGTAAACTATGTATTTCCTTGCAGATTTTAAATCATATCTGGTAGATAACAGTGTTCACCATTTTATTCTCTGTCCCAACAATGCCCACATGGACTTTCCAGAGTTCCTGTGGAAAAAGGCTTTCTACTTTTTTTTCTAATTGCATTTTTGTGATTTGCCTACAGTATAATTTGAAGTTATTTATATCTCCTCCCCTATCCTCAACCCACAGTAAGTCCATTCACTGGAACTTGGTTAATGTCTTAAGAGTCTCATGCTTGAAAGAGATGTTCTCTGCCCCTCTCAGCAGCCATCTGTTGTCACAATTTCCTTAAGTGGAGTTGGAACTTCTTACCCACTTCCTCTCATCTATGCTGGAATTATTTTTGAGCTTGCATGGGGCTTGTGAATGTTGTCACCATTGCTCTGAATTCATATGAGTAATGGAACAGTTGTCTGGAGCACTCTATTTCCTTGTGGTCATCTACAACCTCTGGCTCTTACAGTCTTTCTGCCCCTTCTTCCATAATGATCCCTGAGCCTTGTGAGGCAGAAGTTTGACATTGGTGTCCTGTTTAGAAATAAGCACTCCTCCTGTTCTCTGAAGGTTGGCCAGTTGTGAGTTTCTGTGTTAATCACCATCTGTTGCATAAGGAAATTTCTCTGGTAAGAGTTGAGGGATACACAGCATCTTCCAGCACTATGAACACTTAGCCAGTGGAGCTGAAGCTCTGAACTCAGCACCAGCTTGATTTTTCTTGATTTCTTCTACAGCTCATTTGTGTAATGTCTTCAGCAATAGGGCCTTACCATCCAATTCTGGTGGGTAAACCAATTAGGGGCAATAGCTTCTATTGTTTGAGGGTCTTTGTGATACCTGGTCAACAACTTTAGAGAGAGAGTCCATTCCTGGCATTAAGTTTTTTTTTCTTTTAATTAACCTATGATGTATAGAAAGGGCAATGTCCCCCTGTTACAGGATAACTCCTTTTAATCTCTTTTTTATGAAGTATATAGTTTAGTTTAAGAAGTTTCTATAGTAGTAAGGTTCCACATGGCTTTTACTAAAGTAGTCTTCCTGTCTTAGTCTGTTCCCATGCCCATATTTCAAAAGAGACAGAACTAGGCTAATACCAAGAGTACACTGTTTTCATGATACGTTTCTACTGAAAGTATTTTCCCCATTGATCTTCCAAAATTACATGTTCCTTTAAACTAGTTCAAACTCTTACCGAGCTCTGCAGCCCATTTTCCATCATAGTAAGTTTGTGCTGTTGTTTGATTTTGGCTTTCGTGCATTTGTTCCTGCTGTTTCCTCAGTTCTTTACCCAGTGTCATTAACTCAAATCCTTTGTTCTGTCAAAATTCCAAAATTGAGTTTTTGTCATGGCTGACTCTTCCCTGAACCTCCAAATTCTTGCTGCTTTTTATTTACTGTGTCTTATGACACTCCATCATAAATATGTCAGCACTCACATGCTATTTATCACTTACCAGCCATGGCTTTCTTTCATCCTGTCATGTGTTTTTTGTTCTCTACCTATAGCTAAACTTTATTTCCTTGAATTTGGTGACTATATTTCATCATTCTTTTGATTTACCCATGCCATTTAGCAAAATATATTAGTATAGTTCAATTACACAACTAAATTTAGTGTCTAGTTGGAATTATTTTCAACAATAATTATGATAAAATACCTATGTTAAACAGTTGTTAACATCTGGTCCCTGGAGCTATGTTTAACCCAATAAACAAAACAGAAATTTTGGGGAGGGATATTTAAGCAATAGATCTGAAAACAATATGTTCAAGTTATTATGAAAAAGGCTTGGTGATTATTAATCTTACAGCTGGAGTTATATAACAAGCAATAGACACAGAATAGCCTCTTATTATGAGACAGGATTTCAAAGAGCAAGAGATACCTCTAGCTTAGAGCACACTAACTTTAAAAGGAAGCTATTTTGCTTTAGAATATTGAGATCTGGTTCTTCTAAAGAACTGGAGAATTTCTTCTGTCCTTCCATCCAGTAAGAAGGTTAGAAAGATATTGAAGCATGTACCTTGACATTAAGGAGCAATTTTAATGACCTGAGATCAACCAAGCTAGGATTTTGGTTTCTCTTCAAAGTACCATTGTAAAGGAAAAGCAGTGTGTTTGAGATGCACAGCTATTACATCTGCATTACTATGTTCTAACTTCTATTGTGTTGATTACAGTTAGACAAATTTGTTTACTTCTTTTTAGAACTTTCTTTCACTTGTATTTTCCCTATGGTGTTATTTATTTTTAAAATTATTATGTGGGTTTTAAGGTGTCTTACAAATCATTCTGTCAACATGATGTAATTTTAGCTCTGTCTCACTTCAAGTTATTCTCTAACTATAGTCACTGTCTTATTGTGGCTTTCTTTCTTGTCAATTTTTAAAACATCAACTTCATGTATTTTGTTCCTAGATGTTTCTGTTCCTTATGAAAAGAAGCAAATATGTTAATGGCTTTGAAGACACTGATTTAAATTTTACAAACAACTTTGTTCCTTTCCTCTATCTGAGATTTTTATTCCTCCCTTTATATGCTCCATCCAAATATGGACAATTATGTTTGTATAACTTCTTCTTCCAAAAATGTATTGTGAGATTTTAATGAGATTACATATTCAAATTAACTTTTTATATATACAAACATTAAATTTTGATAAATTTTTGTACTATGATTTTCACAAAGTTATATTATAAATACTAATAGTTAAAGAGTTTTTAACTATAGAATTTCTGTACATTTTGGAGTCTACCAAATCATTAAATGATAACAGGCTTTATAAAATTTAATCATAGACACTAACAACTTTGCACATTAGATTTAAGACCAGAGTTTAAAACTATTTCATCACCCTAATTAAAATCCAGAAACATACTAAATTCCAGAACTTTACAATGTAAAGACTGCATGATCTTTAAGTACTCTTTTACATTTTCCACTTATTTGTTTATAAATTTTTACGTGTGACTGTAGGTGCTACATACTATGATGCATGGGTAGACCTGAGAAAACAGCTTTCAAGAGTTTCCATCATGCTGAGGCAGGGTCTCTCTTTATCTGCTATGCTACATATTTCAACTAGCTGGTCTCAGAGCATCTGAACAATTTCTCCCATTTCACATAGGAATGCTGGCATTAGTGCTGTGGCCCTCCATATCTGGCTGTTTTATGTGGCTTCCAGAGATCAACCTCAGGCCATCAGATCAACAAGGAAGTGCTTTTACCTGCTGAACCATTTCACACCCTTTTTTTAAATTTTATTTTTCATTTAAATTTTGTTATTTGTATACAATGTAGTTTGAGGATATTTAGATTCCCTCCCCTAGCCACACCTCCCCTCACTGCTCTGCTTGTTTAGGGCATACAAATGATCCCTCTTTAAGTAAGAATGACTTTTCTTCATCTCCAGCTAAGGTGAAGCTCTAGATAAATTCTTCCTCAGGCATTGTAACATGTTTCTTAAAATCTAGACCTGAGTTAATTGTACTTAGTAGTTTTCTTCCTTTGAGACCAGGAATTTATCCTAGAAGCAGATTAATAAAACAATGAGAATGAAAACAAGGAACATTGTTAGTTAATTTTAAATTTCACAATGTTTTTAAGGCAGATGAACAGGAGAGGGAGAAAAAGGACATCTGAAACTTAATTTTACTAGATTTTAAAGGAATCTTTAATGCTGTCTAATTATTAATGTTATTCCTCAATCAGTGGAACTAGCTGGAGGTGTTTTGCATACCTAGGACATAGCCCAGTTTCATCGTAAAGAAGAAAAACATGTTTTATGTAGATGCAGACCTAATCTTTAATACTTCCACATTTCTGTATGTGACAAATTATTGAAATTTTAAGGTGATGCTTTATATTAATTCTACCATGAATTTATGTATTTTTAGACAATCTCAGTGTTTAGTGCAAATGGCCCTACTAAATAAATTTGACCCTTAATTAAACCTATTCATTAGGAAGAATACATTCTTTACAAAATCATGAAAAATTTTTCTTTCTTCTTCTTTTTTTTTTTTTTGCTAGTTTTCAAAGACATTTTGATTTTCCATGCAAAATCAGTCTTGCCATCTTTTCCTATTCTCTATATGTGGAAAATGTTGGCACTATTTTGTTTTTCTGACTTTGTTGAAGTAATAATTTCTGCCCCACATTCTCCAAACTCATCATGAAAAAAGAGACAATGCAAGCAAGGACTTACAGAAAAACCTATTGAACCTACTATTGCTTTTAACAATAGTAATTCAAATAAACACCTCAGACATTGAGGTGTTAATTGCGTGACTTCACATAAACATACTAAGTTTTCCCTATTCCTGATGAAAGATGAAATTAAAACATTGCTTTATCTTAGTGAGTGAGCTGAGCTGAGCTCAGGTGACATACACCTCTTAGTCAAGGTCACATGCCAGTTAACAGTGTGGGACTCTCAGGCCACTGAATCCAGCTACCAATGTAGCCCGCTTGACAGTGGGAAGATAAAGAGCAGAGGCATGTACCTGAGGAATCAGCTAACATGTGGTAACAGAAAAGCACCTAAAAAAGAATTTTAAACAATTCTTTGATTTAGACGATTCTCTCTGGAGAAGACAGATGCTTTTGTAAATATATTTGAACCTCTCCATTATTGCTATGATTAATTTCTTCATGAAAGCATTTGTGTAAGAAAATTTTATTTAAACCCATTAAATGCAGGCACCATAATCAGAATTGTAAACTTCTGAGACATCCTTACCGCATCCTTTCAGAGGCTGACAAGATATGAACCTGAACATTGTAAAATTTCTAACAGCTGATCCATGCATAGAAAACAAGGTGAGGAGTTCCTGAAGGAATCTTCTGGTATATTACTCATATCCAATGAACTTAAAATGTATGAAAAAATCATCTGTTACAAAACAAGAATTTGTAGTGTTTGTAGCTTTCCTTATGAAAACTGGAAGAAATTTAGCTTGCTACAAAAGCCTAAAGAACTCATAAAATTACATTGTATGCATGTATACATGTGTCATTCTCAAGGAATAAGTGAGTTATTTTAAATTGTCAAAAAAAATTCCTCAAAACAAACCTCAAAGCATAGAACTGTCACCAATCAATGATAAGCCGAAGATATCTATGAAACAGCATGATATTCACTTTTCACTTAAAGAATTAATGTGGCCTCTATGTTAGGGTGTTATGTTTAATAGAGGATGCCTATTGGTGGAGTTCTGTGCAATTCATTACTGATGTTTATATAAGCAACATTAATTTATATGTTAAAATTTATTTACATATGCCAACCCATCAAAACAAAGTTTAGTCAAAACCTTATAAGCCTGATACGGACATTGTAATAACTTCAGGAAAGTACATTCATGCAAGAAGAACATAATATGTGTGTATGGCATTCAGTTACAAAGATGATTTTCTCAATTTTTATTACTTTTTTTAATGAGCTTCCTGAGGACAATAAATATCATTCGACAACTGATTTAATTAAGAATGTAAAAGACCTTCTTTACAATCTAGGTAATATTTTTGGAAGTTACTGAATGAAAAAGTTAATTGCCTGGCAGCCTTTCACACCAACTGTGTTGGCATTCTAGTGGCAGACTTAATAAATACTCTCTCACATAGACAAATGTGCTACAGATAATGATGGCGTCTTTGAGGAGAGGATTCTAGATACAGTCATTGGGAAGGAGAACAATGGAATGAGCAGAGCCAAGATGAAGAAACAACAGAGGCAGTCATGCACAGAACTGTGAAGCTATTTATGGGCTTACACTTACTGCCATGTGTGAGCGACCACAGAGCTAAAACCCATTGTTCTATTTTTATTAGCAAAAAGACATAAACACTAGTGCAATACTTAAAGGAAGTCAAAGCAACATTTTCTGTTATACGTAGAAATCTGATGCTTAGGAAAGTTTTCAAGTTTCGCTCTCAGAATTAACCTTTAAAAATTGTAATATTTGTCTTGATTTTGCATCATTATTCCTTAGGGTGCTATTTGTATGCATTGACTTCCACTTTTGTCTCTGAAGTTGTAGTTATTAATAATTGAATTAATTTAAAAGAGTAACCAATTTTGAAGCTCCTGTTCTCTCTGAGAAGAGTTGTTTAATAGATACTTGCCCACAGTCAGCATCTGTATGACTTGCATAGTATCTTAAATAGCATGTTCATAAAATGATAAAAATCAGAATCTGTTTCATCCTAATGAAAGTTTTTAAAGAATTATATGATTATAAATTTAGAAAATCGTTTCCAATCGTATTTGATACACTTTGAATACATGCCAGTAGCACTGCGTTAAAGCATATTAATGCAAAATCTGTATATTTATGTAAATGCTTTCTTCTAAAGGCTGTATTCTATATTTCTATATCATCTCATACATACATTGAAACAATATAATCTCCAACTTCTGTTAGAGAGATGTATATTTATTTTTAAAATGTTCTGGTATAAACAGGATTTTATTTATTGTAAGAAAGTTGAGTGAATCATTTCTGGATTAAATTCAATATTCCTGTAAATCAAGGAATTTAATGTCAAGATTATATTATAAATTATTTATTACTTCTATGGATTTTTAAATATAATTGAAATGTTCTGTATAACTACTACATAAAATATAGCTTTCTTACATACTAATATCTGACCTAACCAAACATGTTAGCACATGCCTATAATTCAGTTATCCTGTGACAAAGGCATGAGAATTGCTAATTTGAAGCCAGACTTGGCTATATACTGAAGTCTCTGTCAAAGAAATTAAAAATAAATATATGTATATGTATATATAATATATATATGCCTAAAGTTATCATAGATTTATTGAAAAATTGAAAAGCATAAACAGCATTCAGGCAGCTGGACTGGTGTGCTGCCTACCTTTCTACTCCTCATCGCAGCACATGGTACTTGGTCAGGAACATCAGACCCTAAACCTTTACCAACTGTGCTCAGACCCAAAACATGTACCAACTGTGCTCATTTCACCTAAGAGCTGATATTACCTTTATACAGGTTTCTACATAAGTTTTAAAATACTGTAAGAGGCTAGGAAGATGGCTTAGCAGTTAAGAGCACTGACTGGTGACACGGGTGCACTCACATATATGAAGGAAATACACTTGTACACAAAAAACAATAATAAATAAAATATTAAAAAATAATAATAAAATAAAATACTGTACAAGGTGGCCTCAAGTTCCAGGTCGCCCTGTCTCTGCCTCTTCAGCATACCCCACTGGTGTACACCAGCCACAATGGTGACAGCATGCATAAAACCCATGCAGATTCAATTAGACAAAAGCCCAGCATAGAACTTGGGAAATGAGCATCAGGACCCAACCTTAGCTGAGGAGTGCTTGGCAACTGATTACTGCTAGGTGAGGGAGAGTTGATCTTTAAGGGAGAGACTTTACATAGACTGATTAGACTCCAGTGGATGAACTTGCACCAAGGCACATCTGGGTACAAAATATGACACAATATGCCTTAGCATAGATGACAGAATGCATGAAATCCAGTTGGGGGGGTGTTGGGCTAGGGGAGGGGGTCTAAATATGATTAAGATATATTGTATGAAATGCACAAAAGTTCAATAAAAATATAAAGAAATACTGTATAGGACATGTCAGCTGTATCTAGAATGAGGGTCGTGTTCCTTTGGGTCTATATACTGGTGAAATACAAATGTTTTGCAATTACATTGTCCTTAGTCTCAGTCATGGAAATAGATACTTTTTATGATAACAAATAGTATGCCTTAATGTTTAAATAATCATGGTGACACCCATGGGGCGTAAATTTATTTGAGGTCATTTAATTATTCTTTTGCAAGCATCAAATTGCAAAGAAATCCTTGTGTCTTGTATCTCAAGGGTTCCTAGTACCCCTATTAGTGTTTTTACATTGTTTTTCTTTTATATTCTGGAATTCTTTTGTTGGCCCTTTGTGACCAAATATTTAATTAAAATGCCTGGAGGAGACTGTTTTCAAGACTTTTTATTGAACTGTGAACACAGCTCTTCACCATGTCTTTACTACCAGATTAACTTCCATATACAAATTTGATACTGACCATAGGCAGGTTTAAATTCTCCCCAAGAGCAGTCTTTTCGTCTTATCTCCAATGTCCTCAAAAATTCAGTGTCAGTGTATTTGAAAATTACCATGTAGTTGCTTCTCTTAATGGCACAACTTTCATTTTGCTTTTATCAGAAGAAGAGTCCTCAGCCATTTTGGAATTGTCAATTTAGTTAAATTATGTGATAAATCTAATATTTATAATTACTATTATACATTTAATTATTGAATGCTAGTTTTTCAACATTCTGCATTGCACTTGAATAAGTCTCATTAAGAATTTAAGCAAAGTCTTTTTCTTCTCAGGGAAACAGGTTTTAGGTATCAAGTGACTTGCTCATCACATGCCTACCTATTAAAGGCAAGATATAGTTTTTTTGCAGTCTAAACTGATCTCACATTTTGACACTTCCTACTAAGAATAAATATGTGAAAGAAAGGTCTGTGCTTTCTTTACTAGCTCTACCTCTTGTCATGTAGGTTTCAATGGAATATGGAATGCTAGAACATGTATAGTTGTAAGTTTTACCCTATACATTTGGTGTTATATCTTATTTTTTTCTTGGATTTATTTTATGTGTATGAGTGTTTTGCCTGCATATATATATATGTGTGTGTGTGTGTGTGTGTGTGTGTGTGTGTGTGTGTGTGTGTGGACCTGTGCGTGCAAAATCCCCAGATTCCAGAAGTGGGTGTCAGATCCCTTGAAATTGGATTTTCGGAGGGTTTTTAGCCACCATGTGGGTTCTGAGAACTGAACCTGGATCCTCTGCAAGAGCAGCCAGTTCTCCCAAGTGCTGAACCACCTCTCCAGCCCCCATTCATTTCATTTTTAAAAGCACAAAATGCATGTAACATTTAGATATTGACATGATGAGAATCAGATGATATAAAATCCAAAGATTATGATTTTAATTTTCTTAGAGGTTTAATTTATCTCAAATATATAAGGCTTTTTCTTACTTTTCCCCCCCTCTGAGCCTGCAAATAACAGGAAGAGAGAATTATATTTATTTTTCTTACTATAAAATTTATCTGAATTTTTTCAGTGATAAAACTGTCTTTAAGCATATAATTAACTTGTGTTTTAGCAGCAACAAAATATTCTGAGACAAGATAAGCAAAAATATAAATTTAACGGAGCACACTTAAAATTCACTGATCTTAAGGTCAGTTTTACTTATGTGGAGTTTGTATTTCCTTTTCTCAGGAATAACTGCATTGCCTATAATAGTCAAAGCATTCACATCGAAAGTGAAAGTTTTTACTAATTTTCTTTGAATTGATTGCTGGTTTGACCGAGATGACCTTTGCTTTAAATCTGAATTGATTGACCAATTGAGTCAACATGGTTAAATTGGTTGTGCATATACACAGAGGCTTTGTTTATTGGATTTAAGATATTCTGAGTAACATAATTTCCCTCTGCTTCTCTTCTGCTCCAGGAAACACTCCACTTTATGATTACATTTAATAACGTGTCAAAAAGCAAATGGAAAAAGAGCCATACAAAAGTGGGTCCTGCAGTTGTTTAACATCCAGAGAAACAACCTTATAATTCATTCTGAGTTCTTGTGTAGTTGGGATGTCACATTTGTTTGGTGTATTAAAGATGGTATCTAAACTTTGGCTTCTATAAAGTTAAGTTATCAGAAAACCAAAGTCATTGACAAAATGATAACCATCTATTATAACTGTACAATTTCCAGCATTTAAAAAAATTCAGAGTGCATCCTGGAACAATCAGATATGTCTGAATGACCAAAGGATATTGCTTTCTATCTCTTGTGTTTACAAGTCAAATTTCTATTGTTGTATTGGTAGAATTATGCAGAAAAGAATAAAAAGAAAACACATAAAAGAACCAGTATGGATTGCAAGAACTTGGTACAGGACTTTTCTAAGAATAATAGCTTTCCTGTTCATTTAAAATATCTACTTTCCTTTATTTTGTCCTATTTCTTATCATTTAAACATCAGAAACAGGTCTGAAACCTAGGAATTAATAAACAGAAGGATATGAGAGTCAAGCCCTCTGTGTTCTACAGCAGCTTGCCTCTCAGTGCCAAATTCAAAACTGATTTTTATAAATACAGCCTGGTGTTATGAACTGCAGTGCCAATGAAAATCAATAAAAACAATTTCCTTCTACATTCATGATCTTCACACTCTTTCTTCATATTCTTTTCAGGGCCATTTTGTCAAAATGCCACAGGGCTGTACAAAATGTAATTTTGTGTTTCTATGTGTATATCCCATGATACCTGATTTTTGGTGCTGTTTGACTGGTATGAAGTCTAATTTTGGGGGCTTTAAGTAAAATTTTTTAAAAAAGTTGTGCTTGTGCTGTTTTGAAAACACTGATGAGTACATTTTGTTGTTGCTTTGACACAAAGTTTGAGGCTGCATCAGTGAGCCATATATGATGTACTACCTGCAGTATATCCATAGAGAAGGAAGGTGTGAAGCCTGGTATGGGTAGGAAATGTGGACCCCAGGGAGGCATGGTTGAGGTTGTGTGACTTTTAAGAGGTGGGGCCTAGAAGATCATCAGGCTTGTATATCCTTCCCTTCAAAACTTTCTTTAGATGTTGAGAAGACAGTAAATCCATATTATGAGTTACTACACTGTAATTTTTTTTAAAATGCCAACCACTCCTGACTTCAAAATTTAGCTCTTAAGGAAAGGTTCCCCCTAAATTGTTGAAGAAACCATTAGGAAGGATTGCATATGCTAGTAAGTATGCTGTATCTAATCTAGCAACAGATGCATAATTATAGGAGTCAATATATGATAATAGTTAATAATGTCATTTTGGTTTCTTCTAAATATATTTTATTTTTCAGAAGAATCATTTCATTACAGCTTTAACATACTCAATAACAATTTCCAGAGCAAACATACATCTCTTTCTACAATTTGGAATGTGCATTCTTTCTTCAGTTTGCACTTGAGAAAACTGATTCTCAGGTCAGGTAACGTGTAAAAGAGAACATGATGCTGAAGTGGCAATAATAACATACAAAACAAAGAATAACTGATTTTAAATACTGATCTTATCTAATAACTACATTTTACATTTGAGGTTATGACTTCACTCATAAAAATATACACTTTATTCCTTTGCAAAACTGAAACTTTATATGGCATGTTGTAACTTTTTTCACCTTGTTTATTGTGAACAGTTACATTGCCATCAATTAAGTTTAATTTTGAATATAGCTGTCAAGCTAACTATGATTTGGCCTTTGGCAGTTAAAATTTTTAATTTAGAATTTCATTTGTCAGGTATATGATACTTTGGTGAGGAACTAAGTCACCTCATTGGGGGGATGCTGTGAAACCTGCTATGTTATTATTTTGCTGGGATAATGCAAGAACACAAGGAATTTGACATTTTATCATCCTTTTCTCTGCATATTGACAATAAATATAAGATTGGTGTGGCAGCTTCAGTCTAGTGTACTTAGCTGTGAGTCATCCTAACATCCTGAGAGCAATCTGCCACTGAGGGGGAAGTGAGCGGCACTTTAATAGCAGTGCTTAGTGCTAAGGCTGTCTAAGAGGCAGAAAAGAGGCTTAAATTAAATGGACTTTACTGAAAACTGTCTTCACTTTGCAGTTTGGAGTCAGGGTTACAATTTCCAACTTCTTTTCCCTCACCTGTTGCTAAGAGATCACATCCAAGGTAAAATTAATGCTTCTCCAATTACAAGGCATATAGTCAACCATGGAAGAGAAAATGTAACATGTAGACTGCGGGTAAGAACCTTAAAAATAAATGACATTAGAGGAAAAAATTGTACACATAATAGACACTTAACAAGTGATTATTAAATACATCAGCATGAACTGAGTTGTAAGCCTTGAGTCTGCCACTGTGACTATAAGCAATTCATTTTATCTTTTGTGATTTTATTTTATAGCTTTTTAACTTAAGAATCTGAAAAACATTCTACTTATATAGAATTAGCAAGCATTATTATCTAAACATAATTATGATATTAACAGGCATTTCCTGTGTCTCTAGAGTCTGTGTAAGCAGGAAATTTTATTTTATGTCAGGATACATTTAATTGTGCAATACAAATTCCCTGTTAAAATTGCATTCCATGAACAATAAAGGTGAAACATCGAGGTGCAGACATTGGTGCATTAAATCTTAGCTGCAGCGTTTTTCCTTAAGAATTTTTGAAGACCAGAATCACATGTGAGTGTTTCTTCTATATTCAAAAGAATCGTACGAACCAATGGCCAACCTGCTCCTCACCAGCCATCCTCTTCATTGAATGATTGACATCAAGTTCAACTCAAGATCCACCTGAGCTATGTGGTACTTGTAGGGTAATGAAAGATACCCTGTAGTTTGAGACAAAAATGGGAATACTTAGGTGGAAGCCTTGTTTCTATGCAACAAAGGACTTAAGACTTAAAGTTTGAATGTTATCTACTTTCATAAGGTAGTGTCTTTCCATAAGGTAATATAAGTGATATACAAAAAAACTGTTCTCATTACCATATTTCTAAAAAAAGACTGGATGCTTTTCAGCTCAGATACTAAAATAATTTAGAAAAAATTCATAACCTTTTCATCTTTATGTTCTTATTTAATAAAGGGTTATACACAAAGTGAAAACTCAAATGGGATATTGTTCAGTTGACATTATTAACTATTCTCAGTAGCCAGAGTTCCATTCAAACTGTAACACTGTCTCAGACACCTTTTCACTGCCTTCGTTAACTGACTCTGTGCACTGCCCCTTCTGGAAATTCATGATGTTGTTGTTCTTTCAAGGTACTCTGACAAGACATTTTATTTGAAATGAGGCTTAGCATACACTTTTTGGTCAGACCAATGATACTTAATAGACCGAATATGCTTTATTATATGTACGGCATCATCAGTGCTATTAATATGTTTCATAAGGGCACATGCTTCATGTGTTAAAGGCCTGTAGATCTACAATTATGAGAGAGAGAGAGAGAGAGAGAGAGAGAGAGAAACATTTGAGATTCTGAAAACATCTTCAAGCAATTTTCTCCTTTAAATCTATAGATTTTATCAAGTTTGCTAAAGAAAAATATATAAACATGTTAGTAATCTGATGCACAAACCTTAGAGGAAACCCATGCACTCCACATGTGCTTTGCATCAGTCTCAAAGAAGGAAGCATATTAAAAAAAAATACTTTAGCACACTCCAGCATAGAACAATGTGGATTTAAGGCCCCTGCCTTTCCCTCCACTTTTTTCTTTGCCAAGTTGAACGTTTCAAAACAAAGTTTAGAAACCCCTGTTCTCATGTTTTCTAAGACTGATTTCAGTTCAATATGGATATAGCTCTCAAAATTTAAATAAGAGAATTCCATCACATTCTGGAATCTGATTTACTCATATTTTTTGGTTGGTTTGTGCTGTTTACTGGCCCTAGAAAGCAAGATATAAACTTTTTGGTCTTGGTAGGCTTTATTTTTCTTTATAAGTGATATTAGTTTTGTTGTCACAGGCTACTACATGGATTATAATACTTAGCAGATTATCAGTAAATATTAGCTGGAGGGACGGGGGTGAGAAAATTTGTTACCAGGTCACAGAATGAAATCTTATCAAGGCACTAGAAAGAAAAATGAAATGTGTCCAAACTTTCCATGAAATTAAAGCTTAGTTAGTTCATTTGTGAGTTTATCACCTTTAATTTTTATCAAAAATTCAACTGATAAATAAGATCTCTGGTGACTCTTGATAAATTCACTGTAGATTAAACAGAATATTGACAACCAAAGGATGTCTCTTTGTTAAAGTTTAGTAATACACAGAGTAAAACAATCAAAATTGCTTTAGTACCTCCCATTCTAGAAGAAAGAATGATTTTAGTTTCAAGGTTATACCAATAATACCAAGTACTTCTCTGTAGGAGGTCAACTTCCTAATGACATTGTAAACTCAGCATGGTAGCATATTCCTTTAATCCTTATATGGCGAGTGATGCAGAAAAACTGAGTTCAAGACCAGTTAAACTTTATATACCAAGATCTTGTCTCAGAAAAATGGCACAATTGTACAACAGGGTTTAATATATGTTGTGCTTTGTGTATGAGAGCTCGCAGTTGAATTTGGTGTACTCACTTATATGTAGAGAAATTATAGAGGGAAACCAGAAAACAGGATGTGTAACTTTTTATTTTCTTTTATTTTTTTAAACTTTGAAACTCATCATTTTCATCATCTTTCTTTCTGTTGATTTTACTGAATCCAAAGGAAGAAGATAATGGAAGATAAGAGTCCTGATTTGGGGGTCAGGAAACAGTTGCTGTATCTCTACACCTTACTCAAAATTCTACTGTGAACTTAATCTGATTTCAAAAAGAAAAATGTTTAATATGAAAAAGAGAGAAGGTAGAAAACTATGTAACATTCAACCAGTAAATTATTGCTCTGCAAACATTCCTGTACAACAAGACCTGTAAACCCAGGGCAAGCAGAATGTGGAGGAACTGTGTTTGGCTTGTAGGCTCTAATATATACACCCTGTACAAAACATATTTTAGCCCCAAAAATTCAAAAAATATGACACTTCTCTTGTGAAGTACATTATTCTGCTGTAAATGTTTCTGAGCAAACTTTTCAGTAGGATCCAATTCTGTTTAATAACTCAGCAAGGTCATACCTCAAAGGAAGTAGTAACCAGCTCGCATGTCCCCTCATAACTGGTGAGAACTTCCAGGGTAGCAAGAGGTCTCTGTAGACTGTCTGCTGGGATTCTTAAGCTGCATTTGAGTTATAAGAAAGGAGGCTGTGTCCAGTGAACTCCACCTGACATTGCTCTTTATCACTGTTTCCTTAGCTTCTGAATATTGCTCCAGGGCTAGAGTATAAATAGGATGAACAGAGCCCAGAGCCGCCTCCGTGACTCATATAAGACATAATTACACTGGCCATGTGTCTATTTTCAGAACAGGCTTAAGGTCTATAATTCAGTATAACATTTGTTTTAAAATATGATTCCAGACTCTCTCCTGACTATCCCAGAAATGATGGGGTGACAAGAAGGATGCTCTCTTTATCAAGTACAGAGCTTCTCAATACATGCATGTGTGTACATAAGTGGGCATATTGACATAGTTGTGTTTTTGCTAAATGCTAAATTTGTAGACAGTATAAATACTACTGTTTCCTTCTCTGTGTCTTTATTTTTAGGGATAAACAAGGGTTTTAGAAATGGGAGCTGACTGCCATCATAAAGAGGTCCCACCTCAATTTAGCAGACAAAGCTCTTCCAACTTTCAGAAACAATAATCATGTAGGAACTTGTTTTATCCTATCCCATCCAGAGTGCAAACACTGAATGCATTCACATAGCTGGGAAAAGCTAATGGGATGGGCACGTTGGCTCCGAGTTTCTTTATGTAAAATTTTTTTCATCTCATAGAATTCAGAAATTCTTTTGTGATAATTCGAGGTATATTTTTTCTGAAAAGAAATTAGAAAATGGATGGAGAGAACAAATATACATAACCTTGCATATCATGAGAAAATCATTAAGAATAGCAAAAATAACATTGTGATATATTTCCTTCAAAATGGTACCTGATGACCCGGAATTTCCTTTGAATAACCTTCAGTTTTTAGCTTAATGTTTGTAGATCAAAAGATACTAAATGTTTCATGCAATTATGCCAAATCCTTAGTTGATGTTGAAGCTTTACTGAACATGAAAATGAAGACTTTTTTTCTTATTAGATCACCTTGTATATATCATGTCAAGTATAATGTCAAGTATACACAAGTATATTTAATATTATTTTTCAAATATTTTTGTCAAAGTTTTACTTATTTTAATTATTTAGTAAAAGCTACTTTTAACATTGTTTTCCAGCATACACAACATTAAATATTTTTCTAATATGAATAAAATTAATTTGCCGATATATAATATAAATCAGTATCAAAATTTTCCACTTTACCTTCATTTCGTGGATCTCTGAATAGATAAGCACTCAGATGAATTTATGACATTTGACCCCCTTCAAAACTGAAATAATGTGTAAATATGTTACAGTCCCCATAATTTGATTGTATTACTTAAGCTAACGAAAAGCTGACAGCTTTTGTATTTACTTTGAACATGACTGAAATGGTCCCACTAAGTATAATGTGGAGGGTGGTTTACAGTGTGTCTCCCTTTCCAGTGGAGGCTGAATTAGTATAAAGTCACTTCTAGAAAATATGTGAAATATGCTTATATGAAAACAAGTCCTACGATCAGTTTCAAACCCGAATGTTCTCGAATATTCAGGTCACCTGTAGTAGGATTTGAATGACTAATATATTCATCCAACAGTGTAGTTCTGGAGTTTTTTCAATTAAGCAATAGCGTCATAGTTATTTAAATGGGCATCTGACAGTGAGAACATTTCAAACTGACTGGGTAATGTTTTTTAGCATCATTGATTCAGCAAGATCCAATAATAAGACTGACTTTTTTTTAATAGAATTCTCTCTGGAATGTTCCACTCCATTAGTAGAAAGGAGTTGTTTCAGTTACATAGATATGTTCTCAAGGACATTGGCTAATAAAACACAGACATTTCTGTCTAGATGGTGAATGTTTATATGTAGGCATTTTCTTGAGCAAACCATTCTGTAAATACAGAGTTTATATGAACAAAATGATCCATATGTTAAACTGAGACTTCTTTAGTCTTAATCAGAATTTTTTAATATTACTAAAGCCTATATTAATTTTCCTAAAATTTTAAATTCTTTTTTATCTTTAAATATCTACATAAAAATTATAATATGAATAAAAATAATAAAATAACATTAACAGCTTGTAAAATATTTATAGGAAGGATATTTTTCTTCATGGTCCTTTTATATTTTAAAGCTGAATTATGAAGCTAAACAAATATATGCTATTTTTTGCATGCTTAATGCATTTTCTGACATGAAAACATTAAAAAATCACAATTATATCAAACATAATTTATATAAGGCCTTCCAAAAGAAGGCATCTTGCGAGTTTGGCTGAAACTGCATTATGCTGTAGCTGTCTCTAGATGCCTTTCCTTTGTGGAGGAGAAGCTTTATTCTTCCAAGGCAAGAGGACCAGGCCCCTTCTTGCCCTCATTTGCTTTTAAAGACTCACACTGTCAGGTTGATAAATGGGCTTTGACAAAACCAAACATAATTCAAATCTCATTCACAGGTAGAATACTCTTTAATAGATTTTTTAAACGTCTCTGGTAGGGGAAATATAGAGAGAAAACACACAGTATCAATTCACTATGGGGCTGTTACTCTCACAAAAACCAAAACCTTGTCCTCTCTGTAAACTTGTATTTAGTCATCTTCTCATGATTACTGAGTATATGTGGTTATTTACAAATAGGCTTATTTATTTTTATTCATATGAAAGAAAATTACTTTTCTATTGAAAGTTAAAAATTGGAAGAAAAGTGATGTGCTTTATGGGGTAGTGTTCTATGAACCAAATAACATATTTTTGAGAAGAGCATCCTATCCTAATGATATTTTGGAACTATGGAAGAAAGAAGACGGTTTTCATAAATGCAGGCAAATTGTAGTTCTAGTCTCTTTGCTCTTGATGTTTGACAAACCAATTCATTACTGATAAAATAATAAAGTAAGTCTGCAGAGAGATCAATTCATTACATCTACCCCACCCACCTCAGATCATCTGGAGAATAGTTGCTCTGATTTTTGTAGAATGATTTTGTTCCCATCATCCTCCCTGTCATAAACTTTTCACATTTTACTTAGATTTGTTCCTTTGCACCTTATCAGAGTACAGGGATCAAGCATTTAGTAAGAGCTTTTTTTTTTCTTAGTGTTATAGTGATTTTGTAATTAATAGTAGATGTTTGCTTTCTGGTGTATGTCGGAGAGAATGAGAACATTTTATTTAGATGTTATTACCTTTAGATTAGCTTATATAAATAACTATTTTTGCCAGTACCAGAGCTATGACTCACTTTTACTATATTTGTTTTTCTAAGTTTAGAAATGTAACACAGTCAGTTTTCTTTGGAAAACAATATTGGAGTAATCTAACACCCACACATGGATGTACATTAGCGCACATCAAGGAATAAATGTAAAAATAGCTAATGTGAAAGCCCATAGGAATTGTTTTAGCAAATAAAAATGTCCAATTCAATGAAGGGCTTTTCTGGGACTTATAATCTTGGACAGAAATAAGGTGTGAAATGTATTTTTAAAATGACAACAGGGGACAGTTTATAATTATATCAATTACTTTGCTGAGCATTGCATTTGCATAGCCCTGAGATATGCATTTATGTGCATATCTACAGAAGAGTGAATGATACACAGAAAATCCCATATGACTATGTTTAAAGAATGTATACATTTATAGGCACATAGAGATGAAATTATAAATAATTATGCTAGAATGTACACAGCTGTGGACAGAAAAAGATACGTTTTACCAAGGAAGCTATAACACGGGGAGAAATTACAGAGATGAGTGTGACATCTAGTTAGGAGTCAGTAAATACTTCATGGGTGAATAAGAACTAGATTTTGGAAGAGTGCAGAAATAGATGGAGTTGATGGTAGGAGACAAGGACAGAACAGGAAGAAGAAGTGATTTTAAGAAATAGGTTCATCTCGGTTTCACAGGTGACATTCAATTATAAGGATAGAAGTGGTGTTTGCTGCTATCCAATCACCTATGTATCCGCTCATCCACTGAGTTCTTTGAGTTCCTTCAGAGGGAAGAAAGAATTCAATGAACTCAGTAAATAAGAGTCACTATTGATAGAGGAAAAATGTTTAATATAAACACCTTTTAAGGAGAGAATTATCATTGTAGAGTACAGAGGTAAAAATAGATGAGTTCTTCATCTGGCTCTTTCAGTTATAAGAGAAAAATACATGTGCCAACTAAATCTGCTCGGAAGAATCAAGAAAAATGTACCAGAGAAGCTGACATTTGGTCTGGATCCTGAGGGCATGTAAATATTAGAGTATGTGGACAGACTATGAAATGAATAATAAAGAAATGAGATAAATATTTGTAAATGCTAGTGAGTAGAGGGGAGCATGATGTGTCAGGATAGAATTCCTGCAGTGCTGTGCTGAGGACATTACACTTTACTCCATAGCACTACAGTCTTTGAAAATGTTTTCATACAGAGACCTTATTCCTCTACTTAAATAAACAATCTTATTTTATATTTAGCACCATTTCTCTGACATTGATTTACAACTTACTCAGACACATAAAAGTATGTAGTCTACCTGACACACTGTTCTAAAAGCAAGTAACTTGTCCATTTAACTCACGACTACTTCTTTGAACCTAGGCTAGCTAGTAGGTGTTCAGTTGAATGAATGAAAATACTTTAATATCATATAGGAATATCATCATTTAAAATGTTAATGACATTGATTACGAATTATACTGGATGTGGCTAGAAAGAAAAACGTGGCTTTTTGAACCTCTCCATGCTATGGAAATGTTAATATTCTCTGCGTGGTTAAAAATGTTATGAATGTGAGTGACCTAACTCTGCCCCTCTATGTATAAGATACATGTCCACTGATGCATTGCTCATCATTCGTACCAGGAAAATTAATAGGAATTGCAAGACAACTTTAATGGTCTTTCTTTTCCTCCTACTCTAATGTATAATGAGCCACATCCTTTCCATCTGCAGAGTGCTTATCTGCTGAGAAAAACTTTGAAAGGGAGCCTGCAATGAAGAGAGTATGGTCACCTGAACTTCACCCCTTCTTATAAACAGAGAGACATGCCGAAAAAGTAATACACTGTTTTTGTAATATGTGTCTTTTTAACATATTGCTTTTTAAGCCCTTCTGTTGTTCTTGTTTCCTTGTTCTAATTTATTCAGCTCCATTCCATAATCATCAATATAACCTTTACATTTGCCTGAAAGTGCTCCTTTGTGTGGTATGATACTAATTATAAGGGTGCCACAGTGCTGTTTATAAATTAGCCATGTATACTTATAGAAATAGACAGAGATTAACAGCAGCTAAAAAGAGAGAGTAACTAAGATCCCAGAGCTGGTTCTACTACTAATCAGGATCACTTCATACTTAGGGCAGTGCATAATCTTTATAGTTCTGTATAGCCTAGTTCCCACATCTTAATGTCTTCCCACAACAATTTTAATTGCATAAAAACATATATATTTAAAATCTGCACATCATAAAGAAGAATTTGATTCTTATGTCTGAGAGCTGCATACATTTTAGAAGGGTTACGGTTGATTTAGATATGTGCCTCTGGGTGGCAAACCAGTAGGACTTGAGAATGCAGGGTAGGAGCCCACCTGTACTATCAGGGATGCTAGCTGTGCCACAGTGAAAGGAGAAGAAAAGAGTAGTGTCTGCTGGGATATCAAGACTTGCATCTTACTGGAGGTGACATCTGCAACTCCAATAGATTCAATGAGGGATGTGATTTGGTAATATGTATTTTACATCTAGAACTTAATCTATCCCTCCCTTCCTCTCTCCTCCCTCCTCTTCCTCTCTTTCACCTTCCTTCCTTCCTTCCTCCCATTATTTTGAAGAAATGTCTCAAATTCACTTTTTGAATATTTATTTAGTTTACCTCCATATGTCCCAAAAGGCAGAGTTTAAATCCAGAAATGTGACTGCCAAACAAGCTTTGACAGACTTTTCAGAGTTATAAGACCAGATGAGCTTGTGTCAGTGTCCGTTATTTCCTAAGAATATCTCCAGCTCTCAGTGTCCTTAAGGTTAAGTGATGTGCACATTTTATTTGGCATATGTATTTGATCAGAGTGAAACAGTCATTGTCCTTGCCTTATGTAATCTGAAGCTTAATAGCTCTTCCGTGAGGACTTGTCTGTGTTGTGACACTATTTCTGAGGGTCTAGCTGTGGTGTACTGATCAGTAAGTTTATGCTACAAACTCCCTCAGCATATATCATATTACACTGATTAATCCTTCACTAGGGATATTACATGTTAACTTTTTGTAGTAACATCAGTTACAGATGGGATTATTTAACTCACTTTATTTAACTCTCCTTTATGGCCTGTAGCATGAAAAGAAAAATACCTTTAAAATACATATTTTTTAATATTTTATTTACTATTTTAATTGTATGTGCATGAGTGTATTGCCTGCATGTATGTGAGTGCACCTGTGTCATGCAACACCGCGGAGGTCAGAAGAGGGCTTCAGATTCCCCTGGAACTGGAGTTAAGGATGGTTCGTAGCCACCATGTGGGTGTTGGAAATCGAACCCAGGTCCTCTGCAAGAGCAATCAGTGCTCTTAACCACTGAGCCATCTCTCCAGCCCCTAAAATACATATTTTTTAATCACAAAGTCTTCTAAAGAAAGTCTTAAACACAGAAAGTTCTTTGTACATTCCTGAACTACAAAGCCATTAATATAAAGTAGTGATGCTGTATAAAGTAAATTTCTAGGGCTGAGGTATTTTTTTCTCAACTAGGATATATGTTCCTATCCTTACAAAGCTGCTATGTAGTATTTTCAAACAGCAGTACTGAGTTTTATTGTGTCATCAAATCCTCTATTTATCAATAGTGACAGACAAAATTGTACTTTTAAAGAATTTCTTCAATAATTATTATTATAGCTATTACTTTATCAAGCTCTAAAAGAGTCCAGGAGAAGTACATGCAACATTATTACCAAGAGCATCTATTAAAATAATATACCACATGAAGAGGTTAAAGGCACGATTTTCGTGTAAACAGATAACACAGCTGTAATATATGTCAAACAAAATCTTTATATATCATGAGTTAGAAAAAATTTCCTTACTCACTATGAAATCTTGTCTTTAGTGATGAATCACTATAACAGCTTTTTTTTTATTTGAAACTAGCCAAAAGTGTTGAGATCCTCAGTACAAAAAAGAAAACAATATACAATGACTGGAAATGATATTGTATGTCCATAAACACATACACACAGAGATCTGATATGAGAAATATATAGAAATTTAGGGAAGCTTAGGGAAGTGTTTTGTGAAAAAAGATGATAAAGCAGAAGTTTAGAACGAGTTTCACAAACCATAGATCTCAGACACCACAGAGTCATTGACAAATTCATTGCAAATTTTAAAAGGAACCACCAAAATTATTAATTTTCTGCCTTAAAAATCTCTCCTGCCTTGTTTATGAGACTATTGATAGAGAATAATGGGATATGTGAACTTGCTATGAGTTTGCTTCATCAGTTTAGCACATCTCCACCTCACTCTGCACCCTTACAATAGAAATGATATGGCAATATCATTCACAATAGAAATTCACAATATAAATGATATGGCAATCACGTCCCTGTGCCAGGGTGACTCAAAAGAAGGTCTTTAAGTCACTACTTGAAGAATTGGATATCTGACCATAAAAGCTAGAAGGCAAATGGTCCCCTAACTAATTCCTGGGTAGAAATCTAAAAAAACAAAGAAAGAGTTGACAAGTTATTTTGCTGAAAGGATTAAAGTGAGGTGGCTGATTCAGGATCAGCCTATACAGGAAGTGTTAGGTTAGAGGTGGTGCACTGCTTCCTGTGGATAAGATCTGAGTCTTGCAAAGGAAAGAAATGTTCTATCACTCTCTTTAATCATATTTAACAAGAGTAATGGCAGGATGCAGCAGTAGGATTCTGTGCTCTTTTGGATTACAAGGGAAAAAGGCCAAGTACAGAAAGTGGAAGGAAATAATATGATTGCCCTGGACTTGTAAGTGTAGCAGGAAGAGAACAAGGAAAGGATCTTATGTGGAGCCTATCTATACAAGTTCACACACAAAGTCAGTTTTAACGACCTGCCCAACCCAAGGTTCATAAAGCCAATTGACATTCATTTTTATTTTAAAGCAAACATCTTAGATACACTTTTTTTCCCAAAAAACCACTCAATCCCTAATTTTATTTGGAATTTTAAAAGTCCAAAAGCTAACTATAAATTTTAAGAAGAATTTTGGTGATAGAAATGTTGTATACCAGATGTCAAAAGTCATTTTTAAGACAGTAGTTAATATTTTAGTATTATCACTGCTAGAGCAATAAACAAATGCCATATAACATACTATAAAATAAATACACATGTGAGTGAATAATTAATTTACAAAATCTTCATTAGAATTCATCAAGAAGCAGCGTGTTGACTATAACCAATAAATATTCAGAGATAATTGAGGATACAGGGAATAAAACTGTACCTCAGAGAATGCACAAAATAAAGCAGAATTAAAGATAGAAGATATAAGGTTAGGAATTGAAAATGTTAAGAAAAACACTTTGAAAAATATTTGAACCACATGGCAAGCTATAAAAAGTATTTAATAAATTTGTCTTTGTTAGCATTAGAACCATCGATACAGTAGAAAGCTCCTCAAACTTAATGAGGGGGAAAAATAATGAGTATGAAAAGTTCTGGGATATATAGACCAATTTCTAGTAATTATTAAAATAGAGTTTGTTATGAGAAAATACCCAAATGATGAAAAAACAAATGAAAAGATGCTCATTGTCACTACTAATTAAGAATGGGTGGACGTGGTGGCACACGCCTTTAATCCCAGCACTTGGGAGGCAAAGGCAAGCAGATCTCTGTGAATTTTCTGTGAGTTCAAGGCCAGCGTGGTCTACATAGCAAGTTCCAAGCCAGCTGGGACTACAGCTGGGACTACAGGGAGACCCTGTCTCAAAAACACCAAAAGAAAAGAAAAAAAAAGTGGTGATTAGAAAAACATTAAAATAATACTTAGCCTCCAGGTTCTAACAAAGGATGAAATTCTGTGTCCTTGAATGTATAACAAAGATACACAGAATTGGACATTCACAAATACTATTGGTTAGGTATACAGGTTTTGAGAATGATATAGTATATGAAGAAATTTAACAAAAGCCATTCAAGTTCAAGATAACAACCTATAACACAATATTTCTCGCAGATAGACCCTAGCTCAACTGTCATTCATGAATACATTGAAATGTTCCCAAGAATGTCAACTGCAGCTTTGGAAATACTCTCCATGTCCTTTATCAGAAATCTAGACCCACACATTTGGTGAGACTCTTACAATGTAATATTTTACTATATTTAAACCAAAATGTGTGAACTGGTGAGTTTGTTACACAATGGAAGAAAAAGTTACTATTTATGGAATACATATAGTGTTGGAAATGCATATTGCAAAAAGAGAACCGCAGTAATAAGAATTAATGCCCAGCAGGAAGCAACATGTCTGTTGGCCTGCTACACAGGATCACCTTTATGCCTTTTGCCACCCAACCTGTCCTTAAAATGACATAAATGTGAGGTTTCTGCAGGCTTAATTTTACCATTAAGTCCTTAAATTACTTCCCTTAAAATTAGCTAAAATATTTAAATAAAACCTGATGTACACTCTTCTACTATAAAAATACCAATGAAGAGATTTTTTTAGTAATAGAATGCCACCTGAATTTGCTTTATACAAAAAAAAAAAAAAAAAAAAAACAAACAAACAAATCTGGAAGCAATCTTTACTTTGTTTAGAAAGTTGTATCTCCCTAGAACATGATTACCTTGGTCAATCTTTGATTAATCAGTTTGAATTCTTTTAGTTTACTGATTTTTATTTCATGTGAATGAGTGTTATGCCTGCATATGTGTAACAGCAGCCATGTCCTGCAGTGCTCACAGAGGATATCAGATCCCCTGGAACTGGAGTTACAGATGGTTGTTAGTTGCCATGTGAGTGCTGGGATTCCAACTGGGATCTTCTGCAAAAGCAGCCAGTGCTCTTAACCACTGAGCCATTTCCCCAGCCCCATCAATTTGATTTTTTAAAATAGTGTTTTAATTAATATGATAAAATACCAGATTTTCCCGTTTTTAAAATTAGTTTTTGTGATTTTCGTACAATATAATTTGTTGCTATTTAGAGCCTTCCCCTATCTGCACCTGCCATTATAGTCTCCACCCAATTTAATGCATTCACATATTTAATGAGCCCAGGAAGAGTGTCGACAAGTATCCTTCAGTGTGAGTCCAACTACTAGAGCCTGGTTAACCTAACAGGACTCCCATCCTTGAAAGGGACTGTCTCTGGCCCTCCCAGAAGCCATTTATTATCACAATTTCCATAGTGGGGTTGGAGCTTCTTACCCACTTCTTGTCTTTACTGGGATTTTTTTTTTTTTTTTCTGGTTTGAGCTTGCATGGAGCTTATGCATGCTGTCACTCTTGCTGTGAGTTCACATGAGTAACCTACCAGGTGTCTGGAAAACTCTGCTTCCTTTTGGTCATCCACCACCTCTGGCTCTTACAACCTTTCTGCTTACTCTTCCACAATGATCTCTGAGCCTTGGTGGAGGGGGGGTTCGGGGGCTGGCAGAAGTTTGATATACATATCCTATTCAGTGATAAGTTGCTCTGCAACTGCTTTTTCTATGTATGTTAGGCAGTTATGGGTTTCTGTGTTAATAACATATTTCATAAAGAAACTTCTCTGGTGAGAGTTGAGAGATGCATTAATCTATGGGTGTAATAAGTCATTAAGTTTAATATAACTATTTTGTAAATTGCTAGTATTATGTTCTCTCTTATGTCCAGAAATATCAGCGTCAGGTATGGGCTTCATCCTATGAAGCAGACTTATAGCCAATTAAAAAGTGATTGATTACTTCCTTAATATTTATGCCACTGTTACATAGTTGGGCTCCTCTTGCCAGGCCAGTTGCTACTGTAGTTCACAGGATTCACAGCTGGGTAAGGTTGATGATTATTTTTTCCTTTCATGAGCTTGCATAACACCTTCCAGTACTATGAAATCTTGCAAGTGGAGATGAAGCTTTGAAGTCGACACCAGCTTGATTTCTCCTTGTTTGTTCTACAGCCCATGTACGTAATGTCCTCAGCAATATGGTCTTATCATCCATTTCTTGTGTGTAACCAAGAGCAGTGCCAATGGCCAATATTATTTCAGGGTTTATGAGAACCCTAGTCAATAACTTCAGGAGAGGGAATCCATTCCTGGCATTAAAGTTTTTATTTTTTATTTTCATTATTCTATGATGTCTAGAAAGGGCAATGTCCCCCTGTTATAGGATAAATCCTTTTACTCTCTAGTGTGTGTGTGTGTGTGTGTGTGTGTGTGTGTGTGTGCATGCGTGCTTTAAAAAGCTTCTTCTTTTGTAGGTTTCTATATGACCTACTCTATAGGCCTTTAGTGTTATTTATCCCTCCATACTTTCTCCTCTGCCCTGCCCATTCTCCACCTCATTTAAACTTCCTAGTCTAATATTCCCTCTTTGCTTATTATTTTAAAATGATAATATCCGGGGCTGGAGACATGGCTCAGCAGTTAAGAGCAATGACTGCTCTTGCAGAGAACCCAGGTTCTATTCCCAGCACCCACATGGTGCCTGTGAACTGTCCTTAACACCAGTTCCAGGGGAATCCGAAGCCCTCTTCTGATCTCCGCGGCATTGCACGACACGGGCGCACTCACTTACATGCAGGCAATACACTCATATACATAAAAAAAAATAAAATAAAATATTTTAAAAATGATAATGTCCATTATGCTTCTGCTTATGATGAAGAAAAAACTTCTAAAATATCATCAGTAACTTGACGATGTACTTAAGGGATATAATATTTAATCATTTGATTTATTAAAGAATACCATCCTACAAATGACTAGCTATTGATAACTAAAACCATATTATTCTTTAGAAAAAGTAAAATGCTCACATTCTCTTTATCCATCTTTAAAAGTTACCTATAGCAAATTTCATTTGCAGAAGTGAAGCCACAGAAAACTGTGAAAGAGCAAACTTCTAACAAGCCTCAGAAATAGTGCCATGCTGAATATTAAAGTACACACAGAACATGCAGTATTTTTGAGTAAAGAACAAAAACTCTAACAGAAATTTCTAATATTAAAATATGCTGTCTTGTAATAGATGTTAGAGAAAAGAGCTGATTTCAAATTCTATATGGAAATGATTTCTCAATAGTTAACATTCTTTGCAAAAGCGCAATGCTTCAAGGAGCTCTAACCAGGGAATCGGTGCAGCAGTTAATCTCTTACAAATTTATTTCCAGTGTTGATTGTATTTTATATATTTTTGTTTTTACACTAACAATAAAATATTTATGTGTGTTTTGTAGGCATTACACTCAGTAGAGAATATTATATGCTTGTTAGCATGTTTTGATCAGTTTTATGATCAGTCATTGCACTTCGCAAGAGGAAGGTTGATGAATTTAGAAATATGATATAACAATTTCTTAATATGGCTCTTTCTTGGGTTTACAACTTTGTCAAATGTCCCAATAATACAACACTACAATGATTTATATTTCATATTTCTGTCTCTTTCAATAGTGCAATAATATTATTTTAGGTTCTTTTATAAGATTTTTGGTCCAGATTGCTGAGATTTCATGAGTTTATACCAAAAACATTATCAAGGTTCATTTTTACCATTCCCCAACTTACTTATAAATGAAAGACAGAACAGTCAGATACTCTTGTAAGTAATCTCCTTAATATAAAACAAACTTGGTGAAAAAGGTTTAGTCTTCTCATTTCAAGTTAAAAACAAATTTGTAGAAGATGGAAAACATTACGTAAAATATATGGAATTGGCCTTGAGAGTTCTAGAATGCAGACAGGACACCAAAATTTAGGCAAAAACCAATCAGCATACTCAAAATTCATAGTTTTGGCCATAGTAAGACTTACAAAAGATGAGAAGAAAATTCTAAACAAATACACATTTAGACGACCAAAGGTTGTATTATTTCCTTCCACACTAAAACATGTATTTTGTTTTAAATTATTTAAACATGCCATAATAAGGATTTATGCGTTGTACTTAGTACAGTTCAGAAATTTACTAATATTTTAGATGCAAGTAAACTGAATTCAAACATTAAGGTAGCTAAAATTTGCAGGAAAGTTGCTAGAACTAAAATGATTATATTAAGCAGAAAATTCATGCTCAAACAAATAATTCATTTATTTCCACACATATGACAAGTCCAGATTTTAATTTTTATCTGTGTGTATATGTGAGGTATGTGGTTGTAAGTCATGAAATTGGAAAGGGAACCATGAGAAGAGACAGAGGTCTTAAGGGGGTGAGGAGAGTAAAGGAGGAACAGCAGGAGGGGAGGGTCTGGGGAGGAATGTGGGGGAGGAACATCAACCAAACATAGCCTATCTGATAGTGCCTTAGTGAAACCTGTCACCATGCACGCTAATGTATAAAAAGAGGGCCTGGAGAGATGGCTCAGCGGGTAAGAACACTGGTCGTTACTGAAGAAGACCTGTTCGATTCCCAGCACCATAACGGCACCTAACGACTGTCCGTAACTCCAGTTCCAGGGGATCCAAACGTCCCCTTTGCCCTCTGCGGGCATAGCACAACACGAAGCACTTACCTACATGCAGGCAATACACTCATACACATAAAATAAAAATAATAAATAAAATATTTTTTTAAAATATATGTAGAAAAAGAAAAGAATGAACACCTCTCCAGCCAAAACCGAAAACTGAGGTATCTGGACAAGGATTCTGATAAGAAAGAGTGGTTAAAAAGCAAGAAATTATTAATGAATCATAACATTATCAAAATTTAAATTCACTTCAGGTATCAATAAATTTAACCATGATATAGGCCTGTTTTTATAAGCTATCTTTTATATTTTTTCATGATACAGAAATGCACAATAAATTATTACTAATTTTAAGAAATTTTTTCTAACAGTCACATTCTTTATTATGCATGACTTGTATGAGATTGTTTTACAAAAATCATGTCTCCTCTGAGCCTTAGAAGTCACAAGGTGAGTCTTTGGTTTTTTTTGTTGTTGTTGTTTGGGGTTTTTTTTTTTCACTACACTTTTAAAAATTGAAAAACTTAACTTCACTTTTGTTTGTGTCTTAGCCAAATTTTAAAGGCTTACCTTCTTAATCTTGACATTCAAAGGAGACATCTTGTGATGTTCCCACAGGATTAAGGAGAGACTGCAGTGTCTCTAAGAGCTCTTCAGCCTGTCTGCATATGCTTTCTTCTCAGTGGTGGGCTGGGGCAAAGTAGAATCTCCAAGCTCTTGACCTCATCAAAGAAGTCAGATGAGTCAATATGTGACAACCTTTCATTTCTTAAGTAATAGAGGGAATTCTTGAGGCAGTCTTTGCTTATAGTAAATTGCTTCCCAGCCCATTCCATGATGCAGAAGTCACTGAAAGAAATGGCAAACATCACAAACATTTTTAAAATTTTTATTGATTATTTTATTTTATGTGTATGCATATTTTGCCTGCATGTAGGTAAATGCAATGCGGAGGTCAGAAGAGGCTCTCGGTTACCCTGAGACTGGAGTTACAGACAGTTGTTAGCTATCATGTGGGTGCTGGGATTCAAACCCTGATCTTCTGCAAGAATAACCACTGTTCTTAAGTGCTGAGCCATCTCTCCAGCCCTAAACAATTTTTCTTTAAAAATCCTAAATGGAAATTAATTAATACTTTGAAAATCAACAATCATTTACTAAATGTGGTACAATCTGGTCAGTGTTTTTGCTATTTACTGTGTTCATTGTATTTATTATATTTAAGTAATATATCTTGTCCAGTAATCACATGTAAAGGTTTGATATTTTCTTGGATGAATGTTATTTTTTTTTCTTTTGATTATTTATTTAACAACCACATAATTAGAAGAAACATTTCATTACAATAGCATTGACATATTCAACAACAATTTCCAGAGCTAAGATGCATCTCTCTCAAAACTGACTGTAAATTTTAGGTTTACAGTTGAGTTAATACAGTTATACAATATTGTACTCAGCATAAACCTTACAAGACATAAAATTAAATGAGGTTTCAACCTTTAAAAAAAGATCTCCATTTAATTTTTAAAACACATGGTTTCAAACAAAAAATTCATTTTTAGTGCAATTGACATTGAAATGTTTGCACATACGTTTCTGATCTCTATATATCCGATCATCACCAGTCTTAGTTGGTTACTTTCTGAGCTCCTTGGCATCTGTGCATAGATATAAAGTCATCAGGTAGCCTTTACTTATGCATATGGACACTTGAGAAACTATAGCTCTGTAATACAGCTTAAAATCTGGTATAGTAATCCCCCCAGCATTGTTCTTCGTGCTCAGGCTTACTTTGACTATCCCAGGTCTTTTGAGCTTCCATATGAATCTTACGATGGTTTTTTACAATTCTGTGAAAAAAGTCATGGGGATTTTGATTGACACTGCATTGAATCTATAAATGACTTTTGGTAGGATGGTCATTTCACAATATTAATTCTTCCAATCCATGAGAATGGGAGGTCCTTCCATCTTCGATGTCTTCCTCAATCTCTTTCTTTAAAGTTTTAAAATTTTCATTGTAGGGCTCCTTAATGTCTTTGGTCATGTTTATTCTGAGATTTTTTTTTTTTCAAGCTATTGTGAAGGGGAGTGTGTCTATATGCTCTTTCTCTGACTGCTCGTTATTGGTATATATAATGGCTACAGACTTTTGTAAGTTAATTTTGTAACTTGCCACTTTACTGAATGTGTTTATAATTTCTAGGAGTTTTCTGGTGGAACTTTTGACATCATTTAGATATAATATCATGTCATCTGCAAAAAGGGATAATTTGATCTCTTCTTTTCAAATTATTGCTCCTTTAATTTGCTGTTCTTTTCTTATTGCTTTTGCAAGAGATTCAAGCACTATGTTGAAGAGAAGTGTAGATAGTGAACAGCCTTGTCTGTTTCCTTATTTCAATGGGAATGCTTCCAGTTTTTCTCCATTTAGAATGATGTTGGCTGTGGGTTTGTTATATATGGCTTTAATTATATTGAAGTATGTTCCCTCCAGTCCAATTCTCTCTAGGACTTTGAACATAAATGCATGTTGAATTTTGTCAAAGGCCTCTTCTGCATCTATTGAGATGATCATGTGTTTCTTTTCTTTGAGCCCATTTATATGATTATGACGTTTATTGATTTATGTATATTCAAATATCACTGCATCTTTGGGACAAAACCAATTTGATCATGGCAGTTGATCTTTTTGATGTGTGTCTATATGCGGTTTGCAACTATCTTGTTGAGAATTTTTGCATCTATGTTCATTAAGGACATTGGTCTATAGTTTTCTTTTTTGATTGTATCTTTACCTGGCTTTGGTGTTTGAATGATGCTGGCTTCATAGAAGGAATTTGGAAGTACTCCCTCCATTTCTATCTTTTTGAGTAAATTAAGTAGTATTGGATGTAGATCTTTAAATGTCTAAAAGAATTTTGTTGTAAATCCATCTGGACCTCTGCTTTTTTTAGTTGGGAGGTTTTGCATTACTCTTTTAATTTCTTCTTGTGTTATGGGTCTATTAAGCTGTTAATCTCTTCTTGGTTTAACTTTTGGTGGTTCCCATGCCTTTAGATATCCAACCATCTCTCTCAGGTTTTCAATTTTAGTAGCATATATGTTTTTAAAGTATTCTCTTAAAATGTTCTATATCTTTCTGGTGTCTGTTGTGATGTTTCCCCTTTCATCTCTGATTTTGTTGATTTGGAGCTGCTCTTTCTTTCTTTTGGTTAACTGAGCTAGCAGTCTGCCAATCTTGTTTATCTTTTCAATGAACCAGCTCTTGGATTTGTTGATTCTTTTATTGTTTTCTTTGTTTCAATTTCATTAATTTCTGCCCTGATTTTCATGCTGGGTTTGGGTTTCATTTGCTATTGCTTTTCAGGTGTCTTGAGTTTCAACATTAAATCATTTATTTGTGTTCTTTCCATTTTTTTGATGTGGGCACTTAGAGCTATAAACTTCCCTCTAAGGACAGCTTTAAGCGTGTCCCAGATGTTTTGTTGTGTTGCATTTTCCCTTTCATTTAGTTCCAGGAATACTTTTATTTCTTTCTTAATTTCTCTTTTGACCCATTCATCATTTAGGAGTGTGTTTTTTAATCTCACCACATGTGTTCATGTGGTGATTAGGGCTTCTTCCAGTGTTGTTTGTAAGCTTTATTGCATTGTAGTCTGATAGAATGCATGGAATTATTTCAATCTTTTCGTATTTGTTTAGGTTTGTTTTGTGCCCCAGTATGTGGTTGATTTTGAAAAGGTTCCATGGGGTGCTGAGTAGAAAGTATGTCCTTTGGTGTTTGGGTGGAATGCTCGGTAGATGTCTGTTAAGTCCATTTGATATATGGTATTGTTTAATTCAGATGTCTCTGTATTAACTCCCTGCCATGTTGACCTATCTAATGGAGACAGTGGGGTATTGAAGTCCCCTACTATTAGTGAATTAGGATTAGTCTGGGTCTTAAAGTCCTGTAGTATTGTTTTTATGAAGTTGAGTGCACCAGAGTTTGGTGAATATATCTTCATGATTGTAATATCTACCTGATTTATTGTTCCTTTGATCAGAATGAAGGGGCCCACTTTATTTCTTCTGATTAGGTTTTGTTTAAAGTCTATTTTGTCAGATATTAGAATTGCTACACCTGCTTTTTTCTTAGTACCATTTACTTAGTATATTTTTTTTCCATCCTTTCACTTTAAGATAGTGTCTGTCCTTGAAAGTGAGATGAGTATCTTGCAGACAACAAAAAGATGTTTTTTTTGTTTTTTGTAATCCATTCACATAGTCTGTGTCTTTTGATTGGGGAGTTCAGTCTGTTAATATTTAAAGTTATTAATGAAAGATGAGTATTGAATCCTGTCATTTTTTTTTCTGTTACATTCTTGATATTTCTGTATTTTTCCACAGTCATAGTTTCATTGAATTTCTTTCTTGCTTCCAGAACTCTCTGAAGGGTTGGTTTTATGGACATGAATTCCTTCAGCCTATTTATGTCATGGAAGATTTCCTTTCCCCTTCGACTATAATAGACATTTTGGCTGGGTATAGTATTCTGGGTTGGCCTCTGTGGTCATTTAAAACTGGGAAAACTTTAGTCCAGGCTCTTCTGGCTTTCATAGTTTGCACTGAAAAGTCAGCTGTAATCCAAATGGGTTTTCCTTTATATGTGATTTGTTCTTTCTCTTTTGCAGCTGGTGGGTTGTGCAGGCCCAGGGAAGTGAGGGTGGGGCCAGGTCCAGAATACTCCTGGGCACCGGAGAAGGACCACAGTTGGTCTGGATGCAAAGGGTCAGGAAGCAGTGGTGGTTCTCCAGGTTTCTGGGGCACCATGAGAAGAAATGGGACAGGACTCAGGCTAGGAAGAGATACTGGGCGGGGCAGATGAACATTATTAATAAATGTCACTACACTTTTTGACTATCTAGTACAGAACTTATTATTATGAGCATATGAAACTCTAACTGCAAGGGAAGGCTGCGTTTGACTGCACACCATAAATATATGGACAAATTGCAGATAAACTTAAATGGAAAATATATGATAGGTTCATTTACAGGGACAAGGATTTAATATATCTGCATTAATAGACATAGATATGAAATTGCTTAAAAGTGTGAATATTGAACTTTATGACAGAGAACTTAAAGTACAAGAGGAGGATGTTTCCATTGATGAACAAGTGCTAAACTTGCACCTTAACTTAGCAACTGACCAAAATGTTGATCAAATCAAAAATACACTGTGACATCCTTCATATCTGAGTATTCTTTTTTGTCACCTTTTTCTCTTCACCCAGACATCCCAGGATTTTTTTCTGTAAATGACAATGTCAAATTTGCAGGTGGCAGATTTAGTGCCTAATAGGAAGGTTTTCTTAAAATAATGTCAGGAAGTAACGAACAAAGTTAAAAACAAAACAGTGGATTTTTGCCAGTGAGTGAAGCATTAAGAGACGAAAGGCTTTGAATCTGTTAATCCCATTCACTCTTGGCTTTGCTTTGTTTGGAACGATAGAAACTTTCCCTTTTAGCCTTGGAGAAGCTTGTTAGATGAGGGAGATAAATGAAGGCGATTTGAGTTCTCTTTATGTGCATGCTCCTCTCTCTACTGTGTTCTTCCTCCATTTGTCTCTTTAATGGCCAGAATTGTTTGCAGTGGAATCCTAGGAAAGTTGATTTTATTGATTGTAAATACAGACATTAAAGTTGTGCAAAAGCTTGATTCCTGTCACAGTATTTCCAAAGATTTTTTCAGCTCTTGTTTTCCCATAGATTATATTTAAGAGCCTGTTTTTGCATATAGGACATGTCTGTGTTTGTCTTTCTGCATACATACACACCATCACCTCATCTCATAGTAAAGACAGAGAGATAGATAGAGCCACTATTATATACACATCATTGTTGTTATAGCATATCTTTTCAGTTTGCAAAGTTTAGGGACAGATATTTATTATGTGTGGTACATAGAGAAATGGAGTATGGAGAATATTTTGCTTTTATAGAAAACTGGTATCTGTGCAAGTATTCATATGTATTTTCCCTGCCACTGTTAGTATAGCTATATTTTTGTCTATTCAAATAAATACATGATATTGGTTATTGCTCCAAAAAAGGAAACTTGCAGTAGCTTATTTGACATCCTCATAGTTCATATTCTATGAAGATCAGAATGACAAAATGGTCATAGTGAAAACACAAGAATAATACATATTTGATCAAAATTCACTTGTACACTAAGAGGTGATTGGCAGAGAACAAGCAATATTAAGCACTCATCTCTGCTCAGAGAATCTACACTGAATACATAGCCAAGAATACCATCTGTTGAATATGAAATTCTTGGATCAAGACATTATAGATATATTTCCCCAAACAGCAGGGATAGAAGTCTTTCTGGAAACAAAATCACAACAGGGTTGCAGAAACACCCAGTGAGAGAGAGGCAAATAACTATTCTCTGCTTTGTGGGGAGCAGACAAACACTGCTAGTGCCGAGTGTGATTAATTACAAGGCACAGTTCACAATGGTGGTAGTAAATAAATATATGGCAGGCAGTCACCCTGTTCTAGTAATTTCTAAAACAGGATATCAACCACTAGCCATGGAGAGATCAAAACTTTTCACCCTCTGTGATATATATACTTTTTTCAATCTCCAAATGCATAATGCTTCCTTTTAAACATTGTATTTTATAAAGATAATAGAATGAGGGAATGTGATATTCAGTGGGAAGTTGTATATCACAAGTTTGAGGAATGATGCCTATTCCCAAGGCAAAATTCAGGTGCAATTACATACCTTTATTCTCTTTAATTTATTTATTATTTATTTATTATTGTGTGTGTGTGTGTGTTAGTGTGTGTATGTGTGTGTGTGTGTGTATGATAAGCCTGAATGTTTTTTAGGAAATACTTTGGTATTCAGGAGAAACAGCTGTTTATACAGACATGACCTATACATGTGAGAAGTGGCAGAAAATGGTGGCAAGAAATGTGACACAGTGGGAATAACAATAGTGAAAATGCAGACATACAGAGGTTAATTAAAAGATTTGTATTCTCTTAACTCCACACCTTAAAAAAGTTGGAAAACACTATAAAGGTGAATAATGTTGATCAATTTAGAATTCATTGTAATTTTCAAATCTTTTGCCATTTAACCTAATTGCACAGGAGTATTTTCTCTTGTTTCTGCACTGAAAATGTCAACACTTCATTTCTTAGACAATTGACAGTAGGATACAGTTTATTATTAAAATGTAGTCAGTGCTTGTTATTTATTTAATGGACAGACTAGATGATCCAGGAATAAAAACATGTTTCTTAGCCTTTCATATACATTAACTCATTGATTTCTTATGACAATTACAATGTAGAGTACCCTAAAAATTTCTAACAGCTTTTGTACAGAAACTAGAGATTTTTAAATAAAATGCTAAGGGTCACTTAGTAATTTGGATTGAAACCACCTCTCTTCCCCCAGATTCTGTATTCCAAACTATCATATTTTGTAGTAAAAGAGCCAGGGGGCCCTTTAAATATATTCTTTGGGGTCTGTATATGTCCATATAAGTTTACCTGTCCCATGCGTGTAGGGTATTGATGGAGGACACTGCCTTAATCTCAGTTGTTTCGTGAAGTACAAAGAACCTATTTGCCATGGAAGATCCATAGGAATTTAAGAGTTCCTGTTAATATGTCTATGATCAGACCATAAGCACTATGCATAGTTGAAAAGTAACTTGCATAGACTCAGATTTATAAAGCAATCATTTGAATTTCAGTAGTAGCATCCCTTTATTTTTTCCTGAGCTTTTCTTTGTGCCTCATGCATGCCACTGACTTCACTTTGCATTGTGTTCTTCATGCCTTTTTTCAATTTCTAGGAGTCTTGAATTGAGAGATATGACTTAGTAGGCTTTATAAATTAAACTACAGCTAGAAAAAATAAATACATGTCAAAGGTATCAGTGATAATTACCAAAATTAGTAATGGAAAGAACATCCTATGAGTGATTTTACTTGAATCTTTATTGTTGAGTCCTCTAAATGAATTTCTGATTTTAATAAAAAAAGGTTCATCTTATCTGTTATAATTTCTGCGTTGATGTCTGTCATCCACCCAATGTAATCAGCTTACTTACTTAGCATTTAAAAATAACTAATCTTGCTTCTTTTCACCTACCTAGTAAGTACAGTAAAAACATCAAGTACTTTGAATGTTTTTTAATAAAAATGTAATATAGTTTTATGCAGCAATAGTTGTTTTAGCTTCATCATAGACTATCCTGATTAGTAACCCTAATGCCTTACACTTAAGGTATTGCATTGTTGCCTCCTAAAATGGTGCTTTCAAACTACATATCTGAGCTATTTCAGACATGTTATCTTGTAACTCTGAGTCAAAAGAACAGTTAAGAACACTGCTTGCTTGTTTTAGATAAATGAGTTCCTGGTCATTCATCACCTGTCACATTGAAAATTTCCACATACCAGTGACACTGTATTGTTGGCAAAAGTTTGCAGTTACAACAGGAGGCATAATTGAGCTATATGTTTAAAACTTTAATTTTATATTATAAACTGTAAAGTGTTATGATTTGTAAAACACAATATAATGTATTATAGGAACAGAAAAAGAACTTGTAATAAAAACAGTAAAAACATATCTGCCTTTTAAAGGCCACCCTGCTATTTTAACAGTTTAAGGATTTTTGGCTACTTTACCAAAATATGAAATGCCAATTTTTTTCTTTTTACTTTTCTTGGCATTACTTGCATGTGAAGCTGAGATTATAAATTAATCTCTGTGCTGATAGGTACTGTGTCAAAATGGCTTAAATCATAATTGTATTTTTACATTATTCAAGTCTCAGTATAGAAATATTAAGGCTAAATTTAGAAGTGACATATTTAGATATGACTTCTTACTTGAGAAACTATAAAACCATTTTAGAAAACTCCCTGTAACAATTTTCATTTTTCCCTATAATTCTATTTAATGATGCTCTTTGAATAGTAATTTTAGCTAATGGAGAAGTAACATTATATTCAGAGAACCATCAACTATCAAAGACTTACAATGAGGAAGGACCTAAAAACGGCCTTGGTAATGAGCACAGCAGTTTAGCTTTCATACATTTTGTTGAGTAAAGTGATCTCATTTTCTTTTGCAAGCCCCAGATAACTTTGCAAGATTTTAAAGCTGTTTGTCAAATGCAATTTGACCTAATAATTACTCCTAAAGATGTGATTAAGAAACACCTGACTCTAATGTCGTGTGCATATGCACACCACAAGTCATCACCTCTTTCTTTCCTTTGATTCCAGTGGCTAAATGCCAAGTCAGCAGATTATGAGAACTGGCTTTCTGTTTATAGTTTATCCAGGTCATTATACTTAGGCCAAGTGGGCCTAAGAAAGAAACAGCCCTTTATGTATGCAAGGATTAAGTATATATGATATTTTCAAAGATTACACTAAAAATAAAGAAGTTAATTATTTCTTTACCTATATCTTGTCAGTTACCTTTACTATGAATGTTACAAGTACTGAAAAATAGAATCCAAACAGCGTATTTGCAGCTGTCTGCAGTCATATCACCTTGAACTTACTCAATGTCAACTGAATACACTGGGTATGTAATAAGATAGGATGCCAAAAATATATTTCATTCTCTAAAACACAGCACTAACTTTTATACACAAGAAGGACTGTCAATCTTTAAAGGTTAAACAATGATGAAAAACATACGGTTTTCACATTTATTTGTATGTTTCTTATTTTAAATTTATACATGCATGCTCAAGTAAACTTCATCTCTTCAGAATAACTATAACAAAGTGTTCTTCGTTCTTTATGAGTTCTCAAATCTTATGATTAAGATTACAAAACATCTACAGTTAAATTATGTTTCTGAAAAAAGTTTGATGAGTAACTTTATTATAATTTGTCACAATACAGTCTTTGACATGAGATAGGAATTAGTTATTATTAATATATGCACTAAGTTTACTTAATTTTGAAGATTTTTTCCACAAAAAAATATTGGGCTATCTCCTAGATATATCACCTTACCAAAGATTCAAGACAACTTTTCAATTGTACTGATCTCAGTCTCATACAGATCCACCTGCCACAGCCTCCTCAGGGCCAGGATTAAAGGCATGTATCACCATATCCAACCTTTTGTTGTGCCTTTTATCAAAATACTTATGAATTTAATTTAGTTTTTGTTTAGATCTCCAATTATATATTAAGAAAATATAGTCTTAATTTTCAAAAACTTGAATCATTCCTTCTATGTTTTAGATAATGGAAACAGGAGTATAGAAAAGTTGATTATTTCTGTTAACCAACTTGAAATTCAGATTCACAATGAATTTCAAATTTTTATTTTCAATTACTGGTTTGTGTTCTTCATTTTGAATGAAGGATGTTGTTATGTCTTACTAAAATTAAAAAGATCTGATAATTTGATTCAAAGTAAAGTTTGTAGCCTAGTTTACACACATTTATTCTTTTAGGCATTGTGAGGCAGCTTTATACAATCAAGCTATGTGCTGCAATTACATATACTATAGAACTCTCATTTTACTTGAAATTGTTTTTAAATCAAATCCCTCTTGAGAATTTCAGAACTTAGAAGCATAAAATGTGAGCTTCAAGGTATATATAATTAAAGACTAGAGATAAATGTTCATATGATTAAAGGAACTGAAAATTAGAAGTATTTATAATTGTTGAAATATAAAACTGTAATTAGGCTCAATGTGAAGGACTGTGATTTCCATCCCAGTGACCTTCCCCCTGATGGAGTTCTGTGCTTTCCTTGGCACATCTTCAGATTTTCTGCATTTTCTATATCATGAGAAGCTACCTAGTTCCACATTCTCAG
Source organism: Nannospalax galili (assembly GCF_000622305.1). Lineage (NCBI taxonomy): Eukaryota > Metazoa > Chordata > Mammalia > Rodentia > Spalacidae > Nannospalax > Nannospalax galili. Next base: position 540,354 of record NW_008332663.1, on the reverse strand, counting down.
AAGTGTCTGGTACAATAAGCAAAAGAAAGAAGAATACAGAAATATTTTCCTACATATGTTCTAAAACACATATTTTTATATGCTTAAGGAATAAGATTATTTTTTCTCATAAAAATATAAAAGCAAGTGAAATAAGTGAAATTTAGAGAATCTGAAGGCCTAAAGTCAGTATTGATAATATTTCTATTCTCTGAGACTATTTGTTACATTTAAATCACAAGCCATTGCCATTGAAAAGGACCTTGGAGATCATCTAGTCCAATGATCCTTTACTGGTTAGAGATTATGAAATGCTTTGTGAATATGTTGAGGTTAAAATTCTTCTCACTGGAAATTTATACATTAGCCCAGAGTCACGCTTTCATGTAATTCTGTATAGATTATGAGAAATGCCAGCCCATTCAGGCTATGTGATTTAAAAGCCCCTAAATTATTCTAATTTCATTTTATGCTTAGTTTGAATAAAGTAGATACCTACAAAAGTTTCTGACTCCTTGGTTCCATTGGCCTTCCTCTGCGTCTCTGAATTTTCTGAAGATTTGTGCCATTGAAATCTCAAGCAGGTTCTCATTAATAGGGTTTTTGTTGTTGTTGTTGTTGTTGTTTTTCTGATGACTGACTAGAAATGTGTAAGAGCAACTTCCCGTTTCTACCAGAGACTGATCCGGTTCTGCTGCCCAGTTTTGCCTTTGTGCAGGGGTTCCATCCTTTCATGTGTGTGTGTGTGTGTGTGTGTGTGTGTGTGTGTGTGTGTGTGTGTGTGTGTCTGTCTGTCTGTCTGTCTGTCTGTCTGTCTCTGTGTGTGCATTTGTTTGGTAGTTTTTGGACTCTCTCTGAGCCAGGCTGCTCCACTTCTCTATTGTTTTCTCGGCCTCTCTCTGCCAAAGAGGAATGTGCAGAAGAGACTCTGTTTTCCAGTGACGGGCACTTGTATGCTGTGTTCTTAGTTCTCATAGATATTACCTGAATTTCAAACAGAATAGGATGGACTTTGTTATAAACCATAAGAAATTGCTTTGAGTATGCTGCAATAAGTGCTTTGTGACAAATTAAAAATAGCAGGAACACTCATTTCTATCACATGCTTTCATTACCATTTAGGGAGACTCCATGACAGCGCTGAATGGTAGTCAAAAGTTCAATTATACTTTCTGCATCATGCTTGCTAAATAAGTTACACAATAGAATTTAGTAGGCAAGAATTATAAACTTCTTTCAAATTCAGTGTGTTCATTAAAAACACATTCTCTGAGAGCATTTCTTGATATGTTGAAATGTCAAAAGAAGAGCTGTGTTTTCATGAGCAACAGAAGAAATGTTTGACTTCTGTAAGTTTCATTGCAATTTATTGAAATTAAATGGAAAAAGTAGAGTGAAACCTCTCTATATGTGCTATGTAATGTCTTATATATTATACATATATTAGTTGGAAGAGAAATCTTTTTTGTTGTTGTTGTTTGGTTGGCTGGTTTTTCTTTTCTTTTTTTTTTTTTTTTTTTTTTTTGTTGGGTTTTTTTTTTTTTTTTTTTTTTTTTTTTTTTTTGAGATAGGTTTTCCCTATAGCCCCAGCTGGCCTGGAACTCACTACGTAGACCCGGCTGGGCTGGCCTTGAACTCACAGAGAGCCACCTGCTTCTGCCTCCCAAATCCTGGAATTAAAGACATGTGCCACCATGCCCAGGGGATAAGAAACCTTTTAACTTGGAGCTCAAACATGAAAACTTTTGAAGAAGCATCACTAAACTTTTTGAAGTAGCATTTCTACTACATAGTAAGTCATTTTTATGTCTTCTATAACCAACAATGTGTATGTGACCTTAGAGAAGTTACACTTTTGAGATTTTTTTAAAAGGCATCACTATAAAACAAAAGCCTGTATTGTTTTTGTTTTTTTTTCCATGATTGCTATTAAGATTCAAGAATCATATATGAACATAATAAAATAGCACAGAATGACGAAAAGACTATTTTTCTGCTAGGACATTTGAGTCTACCCTCAGTTGATAACTATAATCTGTAAGTGATATCTCCTCTTCCTTTCTTCAATTCCATTTATGATAGACATGTTTTTCTAAGACACAGATATACAGCTGTATGTTGACCACCTTTGGGTCATCTCTTCATTTCCCACATTCTCAGTATAATGATAGTATTTGTCAATTAGTGTCTTAAAAGCTGAATGAATTGATATATGTGTAATGAAATTTGTAAATCACCATTATTACAAAGAAAAAAAACATAAATAGCTCTACCCTTCCAAATAAAAGTCATCAAAAATTGAATCTGCAGAAATAGGTATTTGAATTATGCATATATCTTCAACAATCTCTATAACAGAAATATTCCAGGTATTCTGATATCTGCTGAACCAATCCATTTGGATTTTGTTTTAAAAAGACAACTGAGTAACCGTCATTTCACCCAGATATTGCATAAGGACATGTTAAAACAAATCAATGAAAGGCTTTGTAACAGACAGTGCATGTCTTAAAGACTGAAAGTCTTCAGAATGGATTTGGAGGTGAGATGTGAGTTTTACTGGTATGAAATGTTTTGGTTTATCCTGCAGAATCACAGACAGGTCATACTGAGATAAGAGGCAGCATTTCTGATAAACAACATCCAGCAGTGGGACTGGGACCCGTTTCACAGCATCTGTTAGAGGCAAATGGAACTGGGGAGCACTTTAGCAGAAATCCTGCCCTTCATCCAGATACCACTGATAATAAACACATAAACAAAGAAAGTCTGGTTAAACTGAAGGCCCTCTTCAAAACCCTGCCTGCAGGCAAATGTGTCTCCTTTTTAATCCTCAAAAGCATTAATGTTGAGCCTTATGATCTATATTACCAAAAGTATTTGCTTCAGGGACACACTATTTTGGGGATATATCAAATTCCAATTTAGCCTCTAATTCCTCTGTTATTTGAAAAGACAAGACACTGGATTTAAATATTGATGGTAAAACTGATAATTTTTTTTGACAAAAGTACTCTTGTAAGGTAAAGAAACAAAAGACCTTCACCTGTAGGGAAGGTAAAGAAGTCACTGAGAACCAAATTATAGATCTACTGGACAGAATTTGTTTACAGTTGTGACCTTGGCTTTAAATATTTCTAGTTCCACTTACTTTCCTTTTATTTTAGGCTATTAATTGTGGTCATGGAAATTAGTTCCCTGGTAGATCTTCTGCATAGCTTAAACTTAGTTTCTTTGGTCTAGTGCGTTCCTATGTGCCACCATCATTATTTAACAGGAGTATGATTAAGGGTAAGGGACTGAAGGGAGTAAAAGTAGCTCTGTGGAAATACCTGAGGGGAGGTACTATAACTTTTCTCTTACTACTGAAAGTTGATTCACTGCCTCATAGCTGTTCTCTGTAGATCCTTCAAAACTTAAATTCTTAGGAGTCACATGCACTTGTTTTAGCTTCTAAAATAATTTCTGATTGAGACTTTGGTATAGTTCTTATTTCTTTGATGGAGCTTTGTAAGTCCTTCATTTTCATTTGAAAATAATTTTGACATAGGTATTTGTCTTGGTCTCACTCTGCTATAACAAAATACTGGAAACTTGGTATAATAATGAAGAGAGGGGCTAGAGAGCTGTCTCAATGGTTTAGAGCACTGGCTGCTTTTGCAGAGGACCAGTGTTAGATTCCCATCACCCACATGTCTACTAACAACCATCCATAACTCCAATTCCGGGGGATCTGATGCACTCTGCTAAATTCCATGGCTGTAGAACAGCACAGTTGCACATGCATACATTCAGGCAATATACTCGTACACATAAAGAAAAAATAATAAATAAAATGTTTATAAAATAATGAGGAGAAACTTATTAGTTCACAGTTTTGGAGTTTGGGAAGTTTAAAAGTAAGATGATGTGGGCATAGAGCAGAATCTTTCTACATATTCCCATAATGGGAGGAAGAAGAAAGAATCAGAGAAAGCCAGAGAATGGACAGAAGGTGTTCTTTCATATGGATCCCACTTTCAGTACAATGACATTAATTCATTCCCTCATGGCCTTTTCACATCTTAAGCATTTCACTTCTTGACCCTACCTTGTTGGGGGTTGTGTTTCCAATACAAACATTTGGATGACGCACATAGGGTATGGCAGTATTTATTTGAACTTCAAAAAAGTCTCCTCTGAAGGCAAATGACTCAGGTCCCAAAGAGGGACCACACATCAGTATATTAAGCCCTGGAAATTGAGTAATTAACTGAGATGTTCTGAGATGTAAATAATTTATAAAAAGATGCACAAACCAAAACAAAAAACCCTAAAAGATCCTGTCCTGTACATTAGTATGATATTTAGGAATTCTTTTTACTTATTTATTTATATTATTTAATTATTTATCTATTTTAATGTGGATGAGTCTTATAACTGCATGCTGTGTAACTGCACCTGTGTTATGCAGTGCCCACAGAGGACAGAAGAGGCATTGGATCCCATGGTACTGGAGTTATGGACAGTTGTTCGTGACAATTTGGGTGCTGTGATTCAAACCTGGGTCTTCTGCAAGAATAGCAGGTCCTCTTAACCACCAAGCCATCTCTCCCGCCTAATAGGAATTATTTTCTTGAATTTGTAGTCTTAAATTGTGTTTCTAATTATTAGTTTAGTGGGTTTTGTTCTGACCTATGTTACAGAACAGATATTTCATATTTAACGGTTTATGAATATATTGCTGTTTGGTTTGCTAAACCCAGTCCTACTTAAACTTGGAGAAAGTTAAAGAATCTTACCTACACAGTTCTAAAAAAGTTTTGCCATTGTACTCACCATAATCAGATGCCACATTTTACCTATGTAAATAGGTAACTAAAAAACAGTTGTGTGGGGAAAAACTACCTAACTATATGAGCAACTAATAAGTGCCGAAGTATGCTACAATGCCCCACAGGGCATATCCTAGCCATGCAATACAAGCAAATCCTATGCGCAAACAATTCCCACCTTAGTACCTGAAGCATCATCAGCAATTTACAGTATACAAAATCATTCTGCTTCTATAAGATGTTTGGAGTAGAGAGAAGGAAATCATTCTCATGCCTGAAGTGGGTTTAATACAGGTGCATAAGAAAATCTGCTTCTCACGTTTGAAATCACTTTTCCGGTATAGAAGAATATGTGATTAAGATTACATGAAAATACGAGGTTGGGTCATTGACTCCGGAAGGAAAAGAAAAATTAAGAAGCAACTGAGAGATATAAAAAGTAAGAAGAGTCTCCTCTTCACCTTGCCCAAAATACTCCATCAGAATAGACACTGAATTAAAGCGTAGCAAATTTAGAAGTTCTTTTTGTAGCATATAATCAATCTGTGGGATTTGTAGCCTCAGTTCAACTAAAACTATGTCTAAAGGTCAAAAATAAATAATTTCAGTGCTGAGAATCACAGACAAAGTTTTAGGAGTGATCAGAGCAGATGCTCAGGCAAAAATTCATATGCATACAAGGATCTCCTGTCCCAGGATGGGACATAACTGGGGGCACATTTCAATTTCATTTAAGCTAGCTGATTAGATGAGAGTCAGCACTGAAGGTATAGTCCATTGTTACTTCATTCTTGGTAAGGAAATTTACATATTTTAAATGCTTAACATTAGGTACTTACTGATATGAGGAAAAGAGCAATCAGCTGTGTACATTCTATGGTATTTCTTTTGTGTTGAATCATAAAATTTGTGACTGAGTTTATTTTGTCCTCAGAAAGAGAAACAAAATAAACCTCTCATAATCATTGTGCAATATTAATTAACTTCTTTGTTTTGTTGTCAATGATTTTTTTTCTATCAACATGTTTATAAATGTATGCATGTCCTACTGCTGGAATGATAGTGTGTGTGTGTGTGTGTGTGTGTGTGTGTGTGTGTGTGTTTATATGTTGACAGGTAGGGAAGGACAGAGGGATGGAAAGAGGTAGGGAGGGAGGGATGGAGGGACAGAGGAAGGTAGACAGAGAATGCAATTTCCCATAAGAGAATGCATACATGCCTGGCTGACAATTTTTCAGACTGCGATAGGCATATTTCTATGTTTAAACATATGTGTGTGTTACTACTGTTTTCTTCTAATATTACATAGGCATGTACTATGTACATACCTGTAAATATATAGTATACATATAAACTTAGCACATGAATATAGCAAGTATTTTCCTCCATAACAAATCATCATTCTTTAGAGCAATGTTTTTATTTATTTATTATTTTTATTTTATGTGTATGGGTATATTGCCTGTGCATAGCTAAGTGCACCTGTGTGTGTTGTGCAGTGCCTGCAGAGGACAGAAAAGGTTGTTGAATCTCCTGGAACTAGAGTCATGGACAGTTGTTAGCTGCCATGTGGGTGCTGGGATTCAAATCCGGGTCTTCTGCAAGAACAACCAGTGTTCTGAACTGCTGAGCCGTCTCTCCAGCCCCAGAAATCACTATTCTTTAATAGGTAATTTCCCTAGTGAAATTTTATTTTAAATATGTTTTCTACCAGGTAAAAATTTAAAAATGTAATTTAAAAAACACTGGCTTAAAAATCAGGCCAGGTTTTGTGTACTTTTATATAAATATTTCTTTTTTCAGATGCTCACTATATTAGGAAAATACTCATCTTAATTATGTGCTAAATTGTTAAAAAAAATAAGTTGGTTCATTGAGAGCCAACATACCGAGGGTGAAAAGTACTTGTACTGTATTTCTTGGGTAAAAATGAATGTATGTTTTAAGATAAGATGATTAATACAAAGAATGATTTTATATGAAAGAACTTTCAGGTCATAGGTCAACCTTATGGAATATATTCTGGTATAACAGATCATTCCAAGGTCCTTCACATGCCTCTACTGATAGAGTGTTTTCTTTGCCTTTCTGTCCAGAGAAAAGACAAATGGAATCACCATCTTGATGTGTGGCCCAGCATCCACTAACTCCCACCCCAGCTACATCTCTGCCTACATAGATAGACTGGGTCATTAGCTAGGTTTCCTGTTATCATTTTGAAGCTGTATTAACATGTTTTCATTTCTAATTTCTGTGGTTTGTCATGAGAAATAGTCATAATCACAATGTTTCTGAGAAACGTATTTTTAGCACAATTTCAGTCACTATTTAAAATAATCTTATAGTAATTAGAATGATCATGTATTAAATACCTGTTGTATATCAATCTATCAAATTACTTTTTAATCTTTGTAATAAACTTGAAATTTAAGAGCTACTGTGCTAACTTATAAGAACTCTAAGAAAAGAGGTAGGCTAAACTTCACAGCCAAGGAGATAATCCCTGTTAGAAATAATTGGAGACTGGTTTTGTGATGATAGTGTAGGACTGGGTTACAGATTACTTGAGTTCACATCAAGTTAGTAACTTTAAATAATTCTTGATCACTGTATAATTTTTAGGTGTTGCATAGAAAATACACAAAATAAGTATTAGTTTGCTTCTTTGATCTTTTGCGGGGAACGCCTAACCATACGTAAGCTCATACCAGAAAAATACGACAAGCTCATACTTTGTCTAAGCATCTGAATTATAACCGGTTCTGAATGTCTTGCACAGTGATGTTAATATCATACTTTATTATTTAGCCAAAGATTCCATAGGTAATTTGGAACTATTCATCAATTGAACATCAGAAATAGTATATTTACAATTTTGTTAGAGGATTTCTCTTGACTTGGCATGTTTAATTGAACGAAGGAGGAAAAAAGGGAGAGTGGGGGAGGGAGAACTGAAAGAAAAGAGGGAAGGGCCATTTGGCTGTATGTCTCCTGCTCTGACTCTTTACTGAAAAGTATGCATGTAAACTGCATCCCAGAAACCACACACATGCATGCAAATTGTACCTTGAGCCTAAATAGAATAACCCATATATTTTCAACTTGGGAAAGCCTCAGGGCAAGATTAAAAAATAAGTAAAATCCTTTAGTTAAGGATTAATCACAAGGTGAAATTTACTAGATAAATTTGTCAAAGAAGAGTGGAGTAGCTGAGATACAGGACTGCATTCAGGAAATCAGGTTAGCTGTAAGAAACTTGAGAGGATGGTGTATGTCAGCATCAAACATAAATATAAATGGAAACTTATGTGTCTCTGTGGGTCATGAATTCTAGTAAGACATAATTAAAAAAAAAAACAATAGATAAGCTGTTGCACAGCATCATACATGTCCAGTTGTTTCTGAGGCTTAAGTGGGAAATACAGATCTGAGGTGAGACACTCAACCTTTCCATGTGTTTACAGCATTGGAAGCCCGGAGTAGAAGTTAGTATTCCTGTTGTCATGGGAGTAACGACATTTTATCCTTTAATTTTAAGAGAAGTGAGTCATAAAGAGATTAGGAGGAGCTAATCCAAGTTTGTAGAGTGATGAGAGAACCAGAGCTGAGGTCTCCAGGCTCCTCTTTATGTCTTTCCAGTCGACTCCAATTTTCTGGACATAAGTCATAAGGGTAAGAGTCAGGGAAATAGAACCATGGTATAAATGGCTTGCATTCAAAGTTATAGAAAAATGTTCTTTTATCTAGATCATTTTGCACATGCATTTTCTTATATCTTTGGCATGTGGAAAATTGGTTTCATAATCTCCAGAGAAAAATTGTTAATTTTTGCCTGGAGCATTCTCTTTGCTGATTCCTATCAGAATATTTTCAAGTTTCAAATTAATTTTACCCTACTTGCTATGTTGGCTGTAATGAATCATATTCACAACCGCCAAAACTTATACAAAAAAACTACAGAGGAGAGAAAAGAATGTATGTGGCTTTTCCAAGCTGCTTCTCTGTTGATTATTACCAGGTAGCCTTTTTTTCATGTCTTATCCTCATTATATGAAAATGCAGATAGAAATGAAAGTAATATATTGGCTGTTTAGGGAAAAAAATGTTAAGTCAATTATACTCTTGCAAGATTTATAAGAACTAAAGTGAGTCTAAATTTGAATTGTCAAAGGAAATTGTACATGCATTAAGCACTCAGTAAAATCCATCATATGTATTTAATTATGTACCACATTTTGAACTGCTGTATCAGAGTGTATTTTTATTTTTTTAACAGATTTTTCTTAGTGAACTCATTCTATGCAGCACTTTAAATTATATCTGTAAGTATAATTCAGATAGTCATATATTTTAGTGATAAGATTTGGAAAGGGTGTGTGTTGGGGGAGTGTTAGACAATTAAACAAGGATACCCCCTTCTTTCTTTCAAGAGTACTTTTCAAAAGGCAATTAACAATTATTGTGTCTGTCTAAATGCAAATGCCTAAAACCTTACATACTGAGGTGTTCTGGAAAACCCACTATTTTTTGTTATCACTTAACTTCTTAACAATATGTGGCTGTTGAATTCCTGCGTATTGGGCTGATATTTCTAAGTAGAAAATGTCTTATCTTCGCAAAGTAAGCACTGACCTTTAAATCTTTCTTTCAGCTGAAATGTTTCAAAACCGAGCATATTACAGAGATGCATTAAGCAGACATTTCTTAAAATGCAAGGCACTAGAGAGGACACTGAGTGATTCAAAGACATATGAGAAGGTCCCCATGTGTGTGTTGCATCTGTGTGCTCTCATGATAAAATACGTACTGATCAAGTCTCGTTCTTTGTTACAAATGAAAGGACATGGTTGGAATATTGCCTTAACAAACTCATCATTTGATGCATGAAAATCTTTTCATGGCTCTGATCCTCATGACCTAAATGTTACCCATGTGAAGCGTTTTTCAAGCCTTATCAGTGTTTTCATATCTGCCAGTAACAGAGTTGTTGTAATAGAATGAGATGTTGCGAACCCCAACAACAGACATAATTCTTCCAATTGCTATTTTAAATGAAGAGTGGTACATCTGGTAGTCTAAAAACTTCGGCTACTTTTGAAACAATATTATCCTTTGTTTTATTCTTGTCTGCTCAAACAATATCCTAAATCCAGAGTAGTAATGTCACCTGAGCTCAACCAAATGCAAAATTTAGGGACAAAACATTTCATATTGCAAGCCTTTGTGGGGCTCCTGGAATTAAGAGGTAGAGGCAGCATTCTCGGAATCACCAGGGTCTATCATGCTGTGGATTGATTGTGATGTGTGACTATCGGGTGAAGCATTCAGAAACTAAAGAAAAGGGTTTGTGAAAGGTACATCAGGATGACACTCACGTGTCATGGAACCAAGTTACATGTATGTAGCTGTACACTTGATATGAATATCTAATTTTCATTTTTGTACCTTTTTAAAATTTTACACATTAAAAATGGTGATAGCCTAACTTCTGCAATTTAGGACTATGATGGACTTTAAATTATTCACATTAAATAATATATAACATAACTTCTGTCTGCTGTATGTTTTATAGCACTCTGGTAAAGATATGTTTATATAATTAAAAATCCTGAAGGACTGTTAATATTTGGAGATTTTTTTTAATGCTATGTCAATACTGTCAAGTGGACGACAGACACAAATATAATGTTTACAACACTATCTTCAGGCCAAATATTTATACAGACTTCCTTAGAAAATATATGACAAACTGTCAGGCCAGGTTCCTTGATATTTTGATAACTATATAACCTGAAAGGTATCAAATAACTTGTACATCTGTTTTCTGATGATCTTTCCAATGTTTATATAATTAGAAATTTTATAAGTCAGAGGCTGGAGAAGACCTCGGTTCGAATCCCAGCACCCACATGGCACCTAACAACTGTCTGTAACTCCAGCTCCAAGGGATCCGACAGCCTCTTCTGTCCTCTCTTGGCATTGCACAACATGGGTACACTTACCTACATGCAGGCAATACACACATACACATAAAATAAAAATAAAAATAAAAATAAATGAAATATTTTTTAAAGAAATTTTATATGTCAAAGAACATTTTATGTATTTACCGCCAATGAATGCAATTCAGGGGAAATTTTTATATGGTCATATTAATTCTAGAGTATTATTAATTATGTATTATGCTGTTTCCATTTAGAAAATGGTTTGACTTAGTCTTCTCGGACTGATTATCTTGTTTTCTACTCTATATTTACAATTCTATCGTGTCTGTCTAACTTCCTTCCCTGTGGTTGAAATCCTAACTGTATTATATGAATTTCTGGAGTATCCTTATATCTCTTCAACTTCATTCCTCTATGAAATAAAGATGTTCCTTCCAAAATAGATCTCATTGTACCACACACCTATTCAAAAATACTCAGGTGTTCAGCATTTCATTCAGCCTTTCTGGTTTCTGTGTATAGTAATGAAGACCATTAGCCACTTTTTATCTAGCCTCATCCCCCACCCCAGATAATCTGAATTACCAGTTCTGACCAATTTAAGATCATAAAGTATTAAGATCATCCATGCTTCAATGATTTAGTTGTGCTGTTCTGTAGAATATTCTTCCTATCCTTGCTCCGTTCCTTGGTGGGCATAAGCTAGTGATTTCACAATCAAGATTAATTGCAAGTTCCTCCGGGAAAATCCCACTCTGAGACACAGGCTTCTATAGCATATTGCTTTGTACATTGCATTTATAGTCTGCCAATGTTTAAATTTTCTAGTTTTCTGTGAGCTTTTGTGTACCACATTCTATTTATTGCTCTTCTACCATAGAACAGAATGATAACTTCAGTTGATAGAGTATTTGCCTACCGTGCACAAAACCCTGATTTTTGATTCCCAACAATGCACGAGCCAGACATAGTGGCACCTATCTCTGATCTTAGCATTTGGGAGGTGGAGGCAATAAGACTAGAAAGTCATGCTCATCTTCACCTATATAGAGAATTAGAGGCTACCCAAGAAATAAAATAAAATAAAAATAAAGCTACTGTGTCTCAAAACAAACAAAGCTACTCAGAATGCTTGATGAAATGAATTGTGGGTTATTTTGGGTTGATGTACTTATCCTTCATGGTGTTAGGTTATACTACGTGTCAGATAGAATCAATGCACATGGCAATAAAACCATCTAGTTCTCCAGCATATACTTCTCAGTTTGAGCTCTGGAGTTTACATTAGGAAGAAGAAGATCAGCTTTTCCTATAGGCAAAGAATATAATACTTAATGAATCAGAGTTTACTGCCTCTTTCTAGAATGTTATCATTTACCGTAACATTGTTCTTCTTCAAGAAAATGTTAGTTTTGTGCATTACAATACATTACTATGCACTCTGTGTTCACAAACTATTTTGAGCAACTAGATATAATGATTTAATTTGCAGGACTGTGTGGCTAATAAGCGGTCTGTTTAAAATCCTCACACTGAGCTTTCTAAGAGCGACGTGGTCTACATGTAAACTCTTTGCAAACAACTTCTGAATTTCAGGCAGAGACACACATTAGGAGCTGCCAGGATTGTGTTTGTTGTGGCTGCCTGGTTAGCTGCTGCTTGAACAGCTGAAGTATGAGCTGACTGATCAACTAGCACCAGCTCAAACGAGGAGTACACCAACCCCAAAGGGAAGTCAGCCTTATATACAGAGCCAGATTGGAAAAACTTCGATTGCAGTGTATGATAATGGGAAGATAATGCATATGCTTATCTTCAGAAACACGTGGCAATTTGTGTCTAATATTTCTAATTTTTCTTCTAAATGTAATAAGAGGCAAAGGGTTTCAGTTTAACCCAAAGAATGATTTCTGTGATCATTTATAAAGTAGATGGGGAATGAAATTATTTGTTGAAAAAATATATAATACAAAATGTAACTTGGAACTGAAATAGTCACTCTCATTGAGTAACAGTCATACTTCATGTATTTCCTTATAAGTAAATAATATCTTAACATAGTACCTCAATTTTGCCATAATAAATTCATATCTTAAATTAAACTCATATGAATGATTCTAAGAAATACTATAGTTAAAATAATGTTTGTGGATGAGGCTTAAGAATAAAAATTGTCTATGTTAAATTCTACCCCTGTAGAAGAAAAATGTCTGGAAAACCATCTAGAAAACACTCCACTATATATAGTTACTGGATAGAAGAACTTGAAACTCTCCCTGTCATCCCCTTCTTATGACCACAGTCTGTAGAGGAGCTTGTTCTAGAGGCTTATTTTTCCTACTCTGGGGAAAAGATCAACTCCTGTGATAAAAAAATTGAACTTACTAGTTGAGAATTACTTTACTAATACTACTATAGGAGTGCTAAGGAATACCAATAGAGAATTACAGAGTTTATACATGAATAAATTATATTTTAGATTATATGCAAAATATGTTGTTAATTTCTGTTTTTTTTTTGTGTGTGTGTGTGTATCACATGCCATGTGTGCATTTGTGTTGAACCATATTTTATGCTTATATGGAGGCCAGAGGTTGACATCAAGTTTTTTCCTTTTCTGTCCACCTATTAATTTGAAGATATCTTTTTCAATGAGCCTGTAGCTCACCATTTCAGCTATGTTGGCTGCCTGTCCAGCGAGCTCCCAGGAACCACCTGCCTTTCCCTCCTACATCCCCTTCCAGCACTGGTGTTACAGACAAGCTCTGCTGTTCCCAGCATGTGCATGGGTGCTGGTGATTCAAAATCAGGTCTGCATCCTTGCAACTGTAAGCAATTTACGTATTGAGCCACCTGCCTGTATCCTAACTTTGATTCTTTTGGACAGAACTACTGAAACAGGAAAAAAACATAGAGTTTGTTTCAGGCAATGTTTTTCAGCTTAGAGCGTGTCTGCTTATTTTTGTCTCAAGGTTCTATCTTTGTCCTTCTTGTCCCATCTTCCTACTCATCCTGTGTCAATGCTGAGAAAGGACATTCCCATAACTCTTATTTGCAGAAATGTTCACAAAAATATTAGACACAGAACAAAAATCCAGTGGAAAGGCAGAATCTTCTTTCATGTGCTCTTATGCAGAATCAGCCTCCTGCTCCTTGAGCCTGCAGTCTGTGGCCCATTGGGATCACATTGCCTACAGGATTTAGGAGCTCTTTACTATGTGCATAGTCTTTCTGAAAGTGATGAAGAGAGAATTTCCTGGGTCCTCTATTGATGAAAAGGAGGTTTGATTCTCTGCTCCTTTGGATGGAAAAGCTACTTCCTGATTGGGTTCTGGGCTAATAGTAGATCTGCCTTTGGGCAGAAATATGAATGTCAAAATACTCACTCTTTAACTGTATTATCATGGTTCCTGGACACAGAACGTCAGCACTTGACTATTTAATGTTGGTTATCAGGCAGTTACTTGTAACATAAAAAATAGAAAAAGGGAGATATGACTACTTCACATTAAAGGGAACTTATTCAAAGGTTTCCTGTTTCAGAAATATCGGCTATTTAGCATTGTTCTGTTTCAGGAAGTGATGCTCTATTTAAGAGTGTAGAATTTTGCCTTGGATATTCATTCATGGATTAAGTTGTTTTATTAAGGATTGTAATCTTACTTTCCTAAAAATGCATTTAATTTTACTATTAGTCTATTTATTCTTTAAACTTCTTCTACCTTTTGGATATTTATATGCTGATAGCTAGTATTAAGAAACTAATGCAATTTATTTTCTGTAGTTCCTTTGCGTCACTGTCCAAAATGAATTTCCATAAATCCTCTTTTAAAAGTTCAATTGATCGGCAGTTTCCATATTCTTTTCTCAAAGCAGTTTATATACCTGTCAAAATTACCCAAGAGATATTTCTGTAGCTAAGCACTAAAATATACAACCAGTGACTTGAATGCATGATAATAGAATGTAAATTGAAGACTAAATGGTGATAGAAATACATTTTGCATTTGCTTTTTCTCTTTCTCACAATGAAAGAGGGAAGAGTGATACAAGTATATGTGATAGAAGACCCATTAACTGGCATACAAGGTTGCTGAAGCAATGAAGTTCAATTGAGAAACGAAAGACTTATGTAATAAGAGTGGGAAAGCAGCTTTGATAATTAGAATGAGTCAAAAGCAATCTCCTGCTTGCTTTAGTTTGCACAGATGGCAGTGGAAACAAACTTTTCTTTTCTTTTGAGACAGAAGAAGGACATCAGTCAAAATGATAAGACATGTCAGTGTAATATTCTTCCAAGTCAGTTACCACTAAGTTTGGTGTCTACACTGGGAGTCTCTGATCTTTGCCTTGGCTTCACTTTCACTGTGGCTTTTAGAGTAATAGATTCTATATCAATATAATGTAAGAAAAGTTAACAATTCTTAATTGAGGAAAATAAAAATAGCTTTTGAACAGGAAAATATATAGTCTTTGAAATCAGCAAAATAAAAATCTATTTTTCCTAATTAATGTGAACAAGGAAATATAGTACAAGAATTAGTATTAAATTATTCTTGTTACAGGAATTTTATAGACATTTATAATTAAATTAATGTAAATGGTTTGTCTTGACTAAAAAGAATTTTTATTAGTGGTAATTAAATTTATTCAGGAAATAGATAAAATATTAATAGTTTGTGTGCTTCTAAACTAAGTCATCATTTATAGTCCACCCTTGCCGTCCCAAACACAGTACTCTTTTGTTTTTGGTGTGCTAGATTTCCAAAGAAAACTATAGAACCATAAGCTTGTTTATCACTAATGCTAGACAAAGGACAACCTCATTTTAAAATTGTCTATATCTCCTAAGCTAAAAGAGACTGTAGTCATATTTGTGGTATAAAATTAATAAATACTTATTACTATGCCCTCAACTACTTTTTTAAATATAAAATTTAGCTTAACATTTCTGAAACGTTCTAATAAAAATAGAGAATTCAACTGATACATACTGACATACTCTAAAATTAGAACTAGAATTATAGTAGACTGTGACATAAGGCATACAGTAAAAATATACTTTCTGATTTTATGGAAAAGTGTGCCAAATAATTGAATAATCCTCTTAAGTAAGTTAGCTACTACTTTAGTGATTCGGTGTTTATGTCACATGTTTTTCTATGTCTTCAGTGATAATTCCACCAGGACAAACAATGTACCTCACAGCTGGAAAGGTAGAGCTCCTCACTGTTATTTTTATTAGGGAGAAAATCAAGTAAGAGAATATATGTAAAATATAGAAACTGCCTGGCACAAAGCATGCAATAAATTAAAACAGTGTATTAGCAAATGTCAATTGATTCATTCATTGTAAGTATATGTTGACTATTCTATGTAGTACTTATTTAAAGAGAAAGGATAAACCACGCATCGAAGACCGTTATCAGTTGAAATCCACCTAAAGACAGACAAAAGACAAGCCTTTTTTAGTAACAAGATGGTACTCATTCATTCCCTGGTGAAATGCTCCCCATGGTATAGATCCTACTTCTGTGGTCCTCTTGGAGTTATCTGGGCATTGATCAACTGACTGTGAATTGATTCTTCCATTTGTCTTCTATTGAGACAACTCTATTGGGCAGGTGACCTCAGGTTCTTTCTTAGAATGTGTCGTTTATATATCCTTTGCTTTTCCCAGTGCTACTAATCTAAGTGATGTACTGATAAATTGTTTTTCATGGCTTTATAACCAGACAGATTCCCTCATAGTTGTACCTTGGACTCACTAATGTCCAGATTTAGCTTTGATGCAAGCTGGTGCAAGTGAAAAGATGTGGTTAATTTGAAGGTCAAATATTATGAGAATTGGAAAGTACATGTAGTCCATCATAAGCATGACATTTATTCATTTTTGAAAATACGAATGGCTCCCTAGGCTTGTTCTTAAGTACATTTCATGTGTTGTCATTGATTACTTGCAGCAACTTTGGAGGATAATTATCATTTTTAGCCATGTTGGGAGCTAAGAAAATAAGTTAAAAAATCATTAAAAATTCTACAACTCTACATATCGAATTGGTAGATCCATGATTCAAAGAGAGGCAATCTATTTCCACAGTGACACCTTAACAGCCACAATACACTGTCTCTCCATGAACACAACCACTTAGAAACTAATCATTTGTTATTGATTATTTAGTGCTTCACTGTCAAGAAAACTGATGCTAAATATTTATGTGTGCCCAAGATTAAGTTCAATTAACAGGTCTCTGTTGCCATTGAATTTTACCATGCCTGGCACTTAAACAAGAAATATAGAGTACAGAATGCATTTATTCAACAAAGAGCTTAGTGGATTAAGATAAAACAATTAATCAAATATCTCACAAGCTGTAGATTGTGTTCATGATTTTCTGGCTACCTTTATACTAAGTCATGTGTCCTGAAAAAATATATGCAAAGCTTATTAGTGCAATTATAGACATCAAGAGGCATGAAGTTTCATTAGATATCACTCAGGAAGTGCTACTGATTAAACTGATTTAAAGCTAGTTTGCCATCTCATACATATCATTAAAAGTTTTAAACATTTTTGTATTCAAAATTGCATAGCTGACAAACCTTAAAACATGGAAGACTAAATGATACTTTACATCATCTGAAGATCAAGTTCATAATAATGTAAGAAAATTTGCTATGACAGGATGAAAGTCCTTATTGAATTTAAGTCTGTATTAATCAACTTAGGTGCACATTGAACATCTCAAGAAATGGTAAAATCTCCTTGGGTGCCTTATGGTTAAGGATTAAGTGTTAGGTCAGTAACTTTGTGATTTCATTAAGTGTCAGTGATAAATATATGACTCACATTTATTCTAGTAAATTAACTTAAATTTACAAGTTTTAAACAAATATATATGCCTTTGGCAGGATCTAAAACATATTTTGCAATTTTCAGGATTTAAAGATATTCAAAGGATTCAATTTTTCAGTAACATAATATCAAGTAATATGGATATATGTTCTAATTCTCATATGTGAACATAGATATCATGAAAGGCAAACATGAGTGACAACCTCATCACCTACACATTCAAGATATTAGCATGGATTGCGAGAACAATAGATAAGTATTTCTAAGCTACAGACAGGCTAAGAGCAAGTGGAAGAAAAAGTGGTTCACAATACTCAGTTGCTTCCTGGCATCAATGCAAAATGCCTGTGACCAGTCATTCCCTTCAAGAATGATGGCTGTGGGCTGGAGGGATGGCTCAGCTGTTAAGAGCGCTGGCTGCTCTTGCAAAGGAGCTGGGTTTGATTCCCATGACCCACACGGAGGCTAAAAACTGTCTGTAGCTCCAGTTGCAGGGGGAATCTGATGCCTTCTTCTGACTTTCACAAGTATGAACAATTTGTGTATCTGTGAAAGTGAATAAAAGGACAGAAAAATACAATATTCATCAGTTGATAATGAATTTAAGGCATTTAAATCTATATCTAAGGTCTTTTAAGGGAAGCTCATTTTAAATGAGAATCTGCCTTTAACAATACTGAGTTTTCAGTAGATTTAACATGCTGTGAGCTCTCAGGATGATCTACTCTCAAATCCATGAACCAGAGCCTCTGTTGTTTATAGTATTTAAAATAAATTGTTTCAGTTCTCTGTGGGATTGTTTCCTGTTGAGAAGAACCTCATAATTAAAAACAGCAACTGGAATAGAATTACAATGCAGGTATTTTGACAATGTGGGCACCTGTTATATTATCTTGAAATAAACTGACCTGTGGCTATTATAGACAGTGTTCATTCTAGGCGGGATTTGCATAACTACAGAGAATTAGTCCCTCTCCCCATCCTTTTTGAAAAGAGCATAGAGTATTTAGTAGAGAGGAGGTAATTGTGCTATTTGGGATAATAGTCAGATTTACTGTCTAGGATGTTTTCCTGAACACTACATGAATTTCAGTATAATTGCTCAGATCCTGTTTAGATAAAAGCTGATTCATTTTTTCGGTTTTTCATGCTCTCCTTTTATTTTTCTTGTCCTTTTAAAGCAAGTAGCTCTACTATTATCAGCAAAAGTACTATTTAATATTAATATTGACCTTTTGTCTGTGTCTAGACAATGGTTATTGGCAATTTTTGAGTTATCATAAATCAAAATTTGTTCAAATTATGCCTGCACTTGTATCTAACATTTCATTACTTTACCCATAATTATTTATAATATTTATAAACTAGGTAAGATATAGACATTCTTTAAAAGACTCTTGGGTACACACAAATACATACTGATTAGGTGTCTCTTCACAGTGGAAAACAAGACAGTTGCCCAGTGAAGGAAGCCTCAAATTGGATTCCTTATTAATAGACATATATAAAATGATTTTATTGTGAGTTAAATTTGCATGTTTTGACTTAATTCTGGTGAGATTTACATGTAACATCTTAAAAGCTTTAGCTACAGCATTGTATTTTCTCACCTAGGATATATTTAATATTGTTTTCTCTTCACACACACACACACACACACACACACACATATAAAACCATTTTTACATGCTTCACCATGAGGAAGTTAAGCACTAAGAATTTTGCAAGGCTCATTTTGCAGACTACCCACTGATAGCATAAACAACTACAAAGTCTTGTTTGCAGCTTAATGAGATTTATAAGATTTTTCAAAATCCCAGATTAATCTTAATGACCATCATCCTGATTCTTTAATCTGTCATCTTATAATTTAAATGCACTTTTTAATGTTTGAAAGTCAAATACTTTTATTACCTAATCCTACCATCACAATTGTTTTTGTTACACTGTCTTTATTTTTTTCAATTAGTCATTTTTCTGGTGAAGAGAAATCATCTATAACAGTTAAATATATACTACTTTTGAATTGAATCAGTAGATCACTACCTCAGTTCTGTCTTTTATTGAATAATAAATTATTACACTGGCATCACTATGCATAATATCCAGAATCTATTATAATATAAACATTTTGACAATGTGAAAATCTGGCATATTATTTGAAATAACCTAGCTATAATTGTGAATTATTCTTTCATAATGAAGATGTTGACCTACAAATCTTCATAAATCTGTTTGCACCTAAAGTATTCTAGTAATACAAATTCAGGTCTGACATTCCATCATTGAACATAGTTCATGGTATGGATTTTAGCAGTGTACATCTCAACATAAGCCACCTCAAACACACATGTAGAGAAAAAGTACAGAGAAGGGGATGAGAGATGAGCACGTGCATTGGATAAAACATGAAAACAGCCTATTATTAAATCAGACCCTGCAAATAAAAGTATGTGGGAGCTATCATACATAGACTTCTCTGCGAATGAAATTGTAATATGGCATCCTCATTAAGTCAGTCCACAAAGCTATCTGTGATGGCAGAAAAGGATTCTTTCTTGAACTGGATCTCTCTTCCTCCCGGTACCCATTCAGAGTCCTTTGTCTATTTGTATTCATTATTGCTCCTGTAGGAACAGTGTGGGTTTTCATTACTGCATTGGCATGAGAAGCGCTGATTCTGGTTTGCTGTTAGTTCTGACCTCTTTCTTTCCTTCTCCACTTTCATTTACTGAATATCCACCAAGATAAAAAATAACATACACATTATAATACAAAATAAACAGCACATCACAAATTACACTGTCATGTCTCATTTGAATTTAATAGAATCACATGTTGAATAAGAAACACAAAGAAGATTATAAAAAAACTATATTTTTGTATTTTTCTGCACAATGCTTTTTAAAATGTGCTGTTATTCCTGATCCTTTTAATGCTTATTATATTATTATTATGAAAAAATTATTCCATCTAATATACTCAGTTGCTAAAGGAAAACGTTTTGTTGGATGATTGATAAATAATAAGTTTACAGTTTGATAGTGAAATATGTGCAGCTAATTTAGTAAGACTTAGTCAACTTTTTGAGTGCCTTCCTTAATTTTATGAGGCTACTATGATTATCTGTCTTTTTTTGTCACATATATATATACTGCATTCATTCAGTAGTATGGGAGTCATATTTTTTTCTTTAATTTTACTATATGTGATAGCAATATAATGTAACTAATTCTTTAACATGGCTAAAATACATAGGAAAAATTCATAAGAATTGAGTATTCTATGTTTTCCCTCCTAATAATCATAGATAAGAGGAAACAATGTTGAATTTAAAGCAGGTTATCAAAAGTACTTGGATCTCACACAATAAAAATCATTTTAAAATATGCATTTTTTATTAGGTCAGATTACTCAGTCTGTTATGATTATTTAATTACTCTTTATTCCTTTTCTCACAAAATGGGTAAAATAGAAAACAAACAAAACAAAACAAAACCTTTGACTGGGGCTGGAAAGATGGCTCAACGGTTAAAAGCATGAACAATCATCCTCCAGTTTAGGGGATTCGAGGTACTCTTCTGATTTCCTTGGGCATTGTACATGGGTGCACTTACATACATGCAGAAAATATTTATACACATAAAATAAAAATTTTAATTAAAAAAAAACCTTAACACTTTCACCATATCCAAATAGTGTAGATATGGCTTATTTTTTTTCCTCTATCCAGTCCTTCCAAGATAATATAATTTACAAGGAACGTAGTATAAACAATGATAAGACCACTCACCCACTTGTTAATGGGATCCATAAAATATGTAACAATCCTCTCTAAAAATTGAGATTCTTATAAAATCTAGTTGGTCTGATGAGAGGGTGAAAATGATCTTAAGAGATCTACACCCTCTAAAATAGATGCTTCTCATATTAGAAAATATATCTGACTTGTACTGCAAATATTTTTTAGAACCTTCTCATCATTGTTGTGTTCCTTCAGGTTTCATTGTATATAACACCCTCAGCTTGAAAATTCCCCAAAATAGTATGAGACATCTTTGGTGTTTCAAAAGTGGATTTCATTACAAAAGAGATCCACAACCACTGTTCATAGACTTTTTGTTGTTACAGGTATTACCCAAAATGCTTTTATGATCCTTAGGTTTTATAGATTCTTGTAATATAACATCATGAACATTTTCAGAAAAATGCAGCTGTGTCCAGCCTTTTGACATTGCAAGAAAATATTGTCAAATACAAAGTTCACATGTGAGAACCCCACAGTCAGGTTAAAAAAATATATATAGCAACAGAATTTTATAATGTTGTAGATATGCTTACAATTTTGTGTTGGACTGCTTTTTAGCTATCTTTGGCTGCTCAGAGTCTGTGGGCCTTGACTTAACAAGCCTACCGGAGGCTCTGCACTGATGTCATCACTTTGCATAGTAGGAATTGAACTGGCAAAGTTGGTCCTGACTGCTTATGTCACATTTTCAATGGCACTGGCACCGTGACTTTTGAGCTGCTTAATATAAAACTCCGTACAGTTTGTTATGACTTTGTTATCCCTGAACAGAGATGAGGGTGATCTCTGACTCTTTTCTGGGTTAGAAATACAACAGAAAGTGGAGTATCAGAAGGTAGAATGCAATCAAGAGAAAGCATTGATAACATTAATATAAGGCTGGAGATATGGCTCAGTCGGTTCACAGGGACTTGACATTGATACCAGAATCCATGTGAAAAAAAAGTGAGCTCAGTGGTGGCTTGTAATTCCAGCATTGGTCTTTGCTGATCAGGCAAGCTGGGTGAGAGACCATGTTTCAAACATAAAAATGACTCCTGAAGTATCACATGTCAGGTTTACTTTTGGCCTCCTCATGAAAACATACATATGTATGCATACCTACACACACATGTACACACACACACACACACACACACACATGAACCTGTGTACACAAAGTATATACAATGAATAAAAAATTAAAAAATAGTTACTATGATGAAAACTATAAACCAAGGTATATGTGAGTACCAGAAGTAACTGTATGTGTAACATCACACTGTGTGTTTCACGTGTTACATAATGAGCATTTTGACAATCTGTGCATCTCATATGATATTTTATAGATAATGTTTTAAAATTTTAAATGGAAAATATTACAAATTCTCTTCAATGTACCATTAGAGAAACTCATTCTGAGTAGTTCCCTGGGCTAATCCCTTACATGCCAGCACAGGCTCCAACTCAGTTAAGTGATGCATGTCATATGTTAGGGTTGTTTGTTTTCTCTTTTCAATGAAATAGTCTGAGCTTTGCAACTAGCAACCCTCAAAGCTCCTGTGTATATTTGAGGCATTTGGCAGGACAGTAAAATCTATTATGGTGCAAAGACACAGTTAATATTTTAGCACTCATTAATTCATTATTCCACAATTATTCGTCATGTATCTGAAATGTGCCAAGCAGTTTTCAAGTCAGGGTATTCATGAAGACAATATGCTTCCTTTTTTGTTTTACTAGTTTGTTATCATCATTATGATATTACTCTCGCTAAAAACATGAAGTTTCCAATTTGGAGAGACTATATCTGTTCCTCTGTAGAGCAGAATGACACAGATAATTAGCTGAAACATTCAAGGAAAAATATCTCCTTTTCAAAACATTAGAGATAAAATCAGTTTATTCATTCATCCAATACTGAGTAAGGATGTTTGTTAGGACTCTGCAGTAGGGGTTAATTGGTGGAAAGAAAGGAGAGGCAGCTTGTTAAGGGATTTGGTTGTCCCGACTCTACTGTCCACCAGTGCTGCCATTTTGAATGCCCTTTAAATGACAAAACTGAAATTTTATTCTTATACATCTTAAACATTTCATATAATTTATTGAACTTCTCAGGGAATGCAGAGCTTTAGAACATGAATTAAAATTATTTTTATATTGGTTCTCTCTCCTATATTTTCAACATACAAAAGATGAGATCCATGTTGAACATAATTTTGTTACTGTCACAATCTTTGGGAAAAAAAGACTGACGCAAATAGTATTTGTTGACTAAATCACTGGGTACATGGTTCTTCTACCATTAAAGAACTTGTCTCCTCAATGCCTTTAACAATTGTAAAAAGGGGCTTAAGAGATAGCTCAGTATTTAGAAGTACTGGCTGCTCTTGCCGATAACCTGGGTTCAGTTCCTAGCACAAACATGGCTGCTAACAACTACCCATAACTCAAGTTCCAGGTGATCCAGTTTCTTCTTCTGGCCTTCTCAGGCGTGTGGTACACATACATACATGCAGGCAAAGCGATCATATACATGAAATAAAAATAAATAAAAAAATTATTTAAAGAATTACTTTTTCTTTAAATTTATGCCCTGCCTTACAAGATAGCAGCTAAACTTGTGTGAATTATAATAATGAGATTTCACTGTCTTTACAGCACTCAGATTTACTTTGAAAGAGAGTTTAAGTCAGGCACTTGGAACATTCTAAATCCTGTACTAATTTTAGGTCATTAGTTGCTCTTCCCTTGGAACATTAAACAGTTCTCAAATAGCATTTTGTTAATGTTTCTCTAAAATATATGCCTCTGCCTAGCCAACTCATTGGAAATCTTTTCTTCCTTGGGGAGCTAATCTATCAATTTTTTTCCAGTTTAAAAAAAGATTTCAGTTGAGAACATGTTTAATGTTAGTAATCCCTTAAAAAAGAATTGGAGGGAAAAAAAGAACAGCATGTCAACCTAGGTAATATCTAATTTAAAATCGGTTTTAAAATATTCTGACCTCATCTGAAGCCTATAATTTTTCTACTGATGTTACAAATGAACAAGTGCTAAAGATAAAGCAAGTGGGAAGAAAATGTTTACGGTTGGACTTGGATACTAAAGATAAAATTTTAAAGTAAAACAAGAAAGCCTGTAAATCTAAACATGCATTCAACAGACAGAGGCTGTTGAATCACTATTTTTACCCCCTAGGGTGCTACTGAAAACGTTTTTAAGTATAAAATGTTCAAGTGTTCTGTGTCATTTATCCACATATTTTTTAGCTATTTTTTTTGTTTTTTTTTTTTTTTTTTTTTTTTTTGGCTTCTTACTGGTCCTATGGTGTTCTATTAACTTGTCTACTATGGAGCAGTTTTAAATTCATTTTAGAGGTTTTTTTTATATTTCTTTTTTATAATAGGAAATGATTGATCAACTCACTTATTCTCTGTTATTTCTCATGCTGATATGGTAATATCCTGTAGAGTCATTTTAAAAATTATGTTTTAGCTTTGTGTTACAGCCTGCCCATTCATGTAAAAAGGAAGGAGAGTGCTAATTCTAACACACCTTTTGATCTATCAAATCTAGGTTAATTTGTTAGGCATTTGTGACCATTGATAGTCAATTCTTATAATTAACTGCACTTCAATGCAGAATTGAAAATCTATGAATTTTATGGCAAATGTAAGATATTTTATATGTAGCACATAAATAGCCCCATTCTAACCTCCGTGTACTCCTTTCTTCCCTTTTCTCTTCCATTTTGTTTTCCCTCCCACTTATTCCCATTCTTCTGTCTTGTGTTTTATCCTCCCTCTCCTCATTCCTCCCTCCCCCACCTGGTTTTCATATTTTTCCTTCTGATATTCACACTTCATTTGATGTGTTTTTTGTCTTTCTTTGAATTTCCTTCCCTAATGTCCTTTTTTTATATATATATATATTTTCATTTCAAGTGTATGAGTGTTTTGCCTACATACATGCAAACCTTCAGAGACTAGAAGAGGATAGTGGACCCCCTTGAACTGACGTTAGGGACAATTGTTAGATACCATGTGGGTTGTGGGAACTGAACCCAGTTCCTCTGCAAGAACAGCCAGTGCTATTAACTGCTGAGCCATCTTTCCAGTGTCTCCTTTAATTTTTCACTAAGTTTCCTGCCCTGTTTCTTTCTTCCTTTCTTTCTCACTCTGATTTTTCATTTTTTTCCATATTTCTTGTCTACATATTCTGGTTCTCATCATTTCACTGAAAATCATTTATAGTTGAAGGAATACATAATAAAATCAGAATTCATCCATTTTTCCCGTCCTCCTATCTTCTCATAACACATATTTATTGAAAATTTCTCATGTACTTAGATCCACGAATTTGAAGTACAGGCTCATGTTTACATTTCACAGTGTTCCTGTATGAGAGTGGAGAGGGAATGGCTAAGAAAGGTTAATTAACTTGTATAAGCCTGGAGATGGGTGGTCAGATTAAAGAAACATGTCTACCCTAGAAGCTCCAGTTTAGCCACATCCCTTTCTGTCTCTCATTGTCTAGATTTGTTTTTAGACAAATTGCTTTTCACATGTTTCTTATTTTAGGGAATAGGAATAACACTTTCTCTTCTTCATTCAATAAAAAGATGACCTAATTTATGCCAGGCACTGAATTCTCATGATGGGAACTATGATCAAAATAATGGCTTACATATATGTGCTCTTCTGTGTGCCCAAAGCTATTGTGAATACTTCACAGGGATAAATGCATGTCACTCATAATGACAGCTGAGCCATTTATCTTAATAAATGCTGGTTTGCAGAATATAATTAGGACATGGTTATAGTTCAAAGTTCATGTGCCAGTGTCCAAAAGACATACCAGTTTGAGGTTTAATGCACCATTTGGGCATTATCTCGATTTTCATTTCCAGGTGCTGGAAAAAGATAAAAGGCAATTTAATCTCAACTCAATCCCAGTTAAGTAAAATGCTCATTTAAGACAAATTTTTAAGTAGAAGAGGTTAGGGGTATTTTTGTTAAAAAGAAAACAAATACTAGCTTTAAGAAAGAAGAATGATTGGAAAATATAAGTGGCTATAATATTAACTACAAAGGAATAAATAGACAGGTTATCACGAGTATATGATTGCTTAAAGTGTCAAGAAGAGTGATTT
>NW_008332663.1:507019-513740 GCF_000622305.1 Nannospalax galili | reverse complement strand
AAGTGTCAAGAATAATTAAGAGTGATTTATTTGTTTTTGGCTGATAGTTCATGGTTTGCAGCAAACTGAAATATTCTAATCTCTGACTGGTAGGCTATTTGAGATATTTCATTTTTTGTTCCAGTATCTTCTAAAATAAAGTCAGGAAAAATATGTTTACTAGCTGAGGATTTATAGTTACTGTTATCTTTCAACATATAGAGATAAGCATTCCCAGCCTCAAAAAAAGCATTTTTACAGCATTGAATATTATAAAATAGCTATCAGGGCTTGGAGAAAACATGTTTTTCATATAATTCATTTATTTTAAGTTACTCTAATTTAGTTTACAATAACCTAATGCAGTATGATGGTAGTAGCTTCATGGATTAATCTGCAAAGAATTCCATTTTATAGAAAGAAAAAGTATGCAGATCTTTTTAGCTATCTACAAGCCAGCAAATTTAATTGTATCATGCCCAGAAGGAAGGGTTCACAGTGCTGATCCTTCTTGGTTGGTAGCCCTGAGGTTAAGTATTCAATATCATCGTCATTATGTCTGAATCTCTATTTAGCTAGAATTTATTTTTTTTTAAGTTGCAGAAGCAAAAGTATGCTAGGTTTGGACTGTGTTGGATTATGTAGTATTTGCTCCCTGGACACATTGTAAAGGGAATGTTTTATTGTACTGTTTTTTCCAAGTGCATAAATAATGTGTAACTGGTCATACTTCTCAGATAGCCTTAGGCCGAACCCTGAACCTGATGCAATTGTAAATGCATTTAATGGTAGCAATCCCCATGTGCTCTTTTGAAGCCATGTTGGTATATCATGGGACCATAATTAGTCCTTATTTTGAATGGACAAGATATTTAGTAGTTAAAGGAGTCTCCTTAATACAGCCTGAAGGAAAATGAATCCTAAAAGGCACTCGCAGCTTTTATTCAGAGAAGCAAGTTCTCCTTGACAGTTACTTTCAGACAACTCATGTCAAGATATTGTTTTCCTCTCTAAATTCTCTTTCTCACACTTAAGCCCTGCATTATTGAGTCCAGTTAACATGCAGAGCAGGAATCTGTTTCTTAACTCTCCTGCTCTTTGGAAGTTGATTTGCTGCACATTCACTTAGATTCTACATCTTTATACTTTCTTATCTGTTAAAGATTTTTTACATGAAATTATTTTATTAAAATACTAAAACACTTGCAAAGTCTACCAAAGGATGAGATTGAAATTATGCTGTACCAAAGGCAAACATTCCCTTTAGTTTCTTCAATTTTATCATCTTTTCCTGCCCCCAAAAGAAACAAAAAAGGGAAATGAGGTTTAAGCTGCAAAAAATGTGATTTTAAAATGTACAAAATAGTAATTATATAAAAATTGTTTCTTTGAGGAACATGAGAGCTTATACACATTTAAGTAGATGACAGAGCACTAATTATTATTTATATCCTTTATTATTATATACCTGCAAGTCACAAAAGATTAAATTTTAGTTAACTTTGAACAGCTAGTAATTATAAAATACAATGCAAACTGTCAGAAAAATCATTAGGGTATGTAGACCTAATCTTTGAAATTAAATTACTTTTTTGTACTTTTTAATTTAAATAACTTTAAAATAACTAAAATATGATTTATTTTTCATCTAATTTTTGGGGTGTTTAAAAAGACATGTTTGTCATTATAAATTATAACACAAAGATATACATCTATAATTGTTCATTTGTTAATACTATTGTTTTCCCGCAGTAGATAGGTAACTAAAATTTCAAGATATTGATATCTTGGAACTGGAGCAATGGCTCAGAGGGTAAGAGCACTGACTATTCTTGCAGATAACCCACGTTCCAGTCCCAGCACCCACATCGTGGCTAGCAACTGTCTGTGACTCCAGTTCCAGGGAATCTGACACCCTCCTCTGTCCTCCACTGGCACTGCAGGACATGAGTGCACTTACACACATGCAGGCGTAATATTCATACACATAAAAAAAGATATTGACATCATTGACATCTTCCATCAGTTTGAGCTGAGAAAAGGGAAACATTGAATAAGGCCTATGTTTTGATAATAAAGGCTAAATGTTCTGTCATTCAAATATAGAATACATGGGAGAGGAGGCACTAAGCAGGAAAAAGCAATATCATTGTAACAGACAAAAACAAACAAACAAAACTACAACAAAAACCAAAATCAAAGCAAAAACAACAACAACAACAAAATTCACCCATGTTGAATGCCACTATGCACAGATACTCATGTTATGTTTTGTCATTTTTCCTCAAAAATTTCCCAGTGGGGTAGAGTCAGCTGTTTAGTGACAAAATGTGAACTCTCACAGGACTTGCCTTTCTTAGATCCTGGTGCAAGCCACTAGCACTTCTTGATCCCTCCAAGCACTCTGGAGGAAAGTAAAGGGATCAGTGGGGCATGCCTCCTATTTGTGCTCCAGACGCCACCTGGTAAGTAGTAGAGGTATTCATATACTTGAAGGCGCCACTCCATTTTCCCTCATCATCTCTTAATATGCATAGCACTTCCCAATTTCTACAGATTATATCTTAGGTTCAGGGGTTTTAAGGATGCATCCTCCCAAAACTAAAATTTTTCATACTGTTCAATGATTTCATTAATTTAGGGATTCACACTTGTTTTACATATATTTTCTCCAAAGGAAGCTATATAGTCATCCTTTTCCACTTAAACTAATTCAGTTGTGATTAATATGTCTGGCATATTCTACACTGTTTGCTAGAAATAGCTGTCTAAACCGTACTAATTTTTTTCTCTTCTATTTTTAAAGTATCCACTTTACGAAGCAGAGGTTCAGTCTCCTCCATGTGTGGTCGGCCCAGAGCACTGTGGCTTCCACACATGGCTTTTCTTTCCACGGAATGACAAGGATTCAAAAACTCATGACTGAGTAGTCTTCCTGCCATGTGTAATTTAAAATAGAACTGTAATATGAAGACGAGACTCTCTTAGATGAATATGGTTGTAATAACGATAGAGCTTTGAGGCATTTTACCAACACTGTAATTTAATCTTTTAAATTTTTTAATTTATTTTTATTTTTATGGGTTTGAGTGTTGCTTGAATGTATGTAAATGTACCCATGTTATGTAATGCCTGTGGAGCTCAAGAAGAGGGCATTAGATTCCCTGGAACTGAAATTACAGATCACTGTTAGCCATCATGTGGGTGTTGGGAACTGAACCTAGGATCTCTATGCAACAGCACCCAGAGCTCAAATTCACTGACCCATCTCTCCAGCCACCTTAATATCTTTATTTTGACATGAATAGGAAATTCTTCATCCCATTCAAAGACAACTGAGAGACAGCTATGCAAGAAAAGTTCAAGGGAAACAAGTTGATTTTCAGCAGTCACATCCCAGGGTGGCTCTGGTGCTGGATCCTCCCACATACACTTCTCTAGTTTTCACCTATGTATCTTTCCATCTAAGAATGTTCCCCCATTAAAAGCTAAGGCAGGGGCTGGAGAGATGGCTCAGGGGTTAAGAGCACTGACTGCTCTGGCAGAGGACCTGGGTTCGATTCCCAGCACCCACATGGTGGCTATGAACCATCCTTAACTGCATTTCCAGGGGAATCCAAATATTTCAATGATTTTAAAATTTGATTCCATGTTTAAATAATACCTTGGTTTCGCAGGGTTCAATAATACATCATTAGAATTAATTCATCCTATGTCATTTGATTTTTTAAAATGCATCTATTAAAATCTTTAAGATGGTATCTGTAGCTCACATTTGTGACTTGAATTATATTTTCTTCAAGACAGCACTGTTGTAACACCTGAGGACACAGATCATCTATAGCCTTCTACAATGTTGGCAGCCTGGACTGGAGAGACGGTTCAGAGGTTAAGAGCACGGGCTGTTCTTACAGAGGACCCAGGTTTAATTTCCAGCACCCACACGACAGCTAACAACCGTCCCTTACTCCAATTCCAGAGGATCCAATGCCCTATCCTTACCTCTGAGGGCACTGCACAGCTGCACGACATGGGCGCTCCTACATACATGCAGGAAATACACTCATACATATAAAATAAAAATAATAAATAAAAATATATATTTAAAAAGCTAGGGCATTAGCTACAAAGACCCCCACCACATCTGTTGTGCAGGATCATTGCTCCTCCCAGCTTTGTTACTTCACATAGAGCTCAATGATAGTCTACTCCATTTCAGCTCAAATTTATAACCAACCTTTATCTAGAGTCCATTGCTGTGCTGTTTACAGAGATGCTGTAAAATGGTCAGGAACCCATTCTGAAGTGTAGCTGCCTCGATTTGTAACTTCATTCCAGCAGTCAGTAGATGCAAGCTCTTGAGTAACTCACTTATTTTCTCTGTGGCTAAGTTTCCTCCTCAATAATATGAATGTGATAAGCAGTGTTCACATGTAAAGTTTTAGAATCATGCCTGACAAATCCCTACTTCTTGGCTCAAATGCAGAGGACATGAGGCTGACAAGTGGAAAGGCAGAGCTTGACAGCTTTTTCCACCTAATGTTCTTAAGTACCCACAGAGTACAAGCCAATGGCTAATACAATACACAGAAATAAGTATGCCATTTAAATGGAAGCTCACAAAGCATATGCTTTAGTGTGTGTTTCCATTGTTTTAATACTTGTAGTTTCAACTTGTTGTTGTTGTTGTTTATATGATTGACTCAGTTGAAATAATCTGGCCACTCCACAAAAGCTCATAAAAATGAATTTTCTCCAGCTTGTCTTCTTTGCCTAAGTCGTGTAGAATAGCCAGTGAAGCAAATTTATTGCACACATGGGAAAATCTGTTTATACCATGAAACCTATTTTCCTATGTGAGGCCATGAAACCTGTTTTCCTATGTGAAGCCAACTGTCGGCGAAGTTGAGACTGAAAACACTGGCAAAAACAAAAACGCAAACACACACAAAAGTTAAATAAAGGCGTGCATGGCAGATGGTGGAGATGAATAGTGGTTCGTTACTGTCTGCTAGCCTCACTGTACTCCCTTCGAATTGTTGCAGTACCATAATTTTGCCACGATTATCTATGAAATTATGTTGATGATTAAGCTCTGATTCATGCTTTTCTTAAATCATCTGTGGAAGAGATGACATTCTAATTGCATTCCTGAATTTTTTACACTATGAGTTTGTTAAGCACAGACACGTTTTACTAAAGAAAAAGTCTAAATGTATGTAATTTGACATTGTGACAGATTAATACTGAGGCATTAGAAAGGCAGTACAATTAGACAGTTTTAAATGTGTCCTACATCTTAATGTCTGTATGACTTTAAGAAGTCACGTGAAGTCCTCTGGTATTAAATTGTCTGTTGCCATTCAACTGAGAGTAATAAATCAAAGTCTATCAGAGGATTTAAGTGGATTATGAAAAAGCTCATCACAATTACACCTAATTCTAGAAAACTGAAATTTGAGAAATTAGTTATAAATTCAAACTCTTTCAAGGTAAGAACTGTGTTTACAGTAGACATCCTGAAGTGGCTACTGAGCACGCAACTGGCTCTTACTCTTGGAGTTGTCTAATTTTTAAAAGAATAAAACTTTATTCTCAGAAGCACAACTAAATAATTGCAGCTAAATGTGCAATTTCAAATGAAGATGGCATTGTGTATATACTAAAACTATATTAGACTATAGTAAATGTCATATAATGACATATAATTTATTCAAAAATAACCAAGAATATACATAGATCTATTGGATGTCATTTGTTTATCAGTGTGTGTGTGTGTGTGTGTGTGCAAACCCATGTGTGTGTACACCCATGTGCATGCATTCGTATTTGTCTGTGAGAATGAACCTTGCCTTGTACAGATTAAGCCAGAACTCTACAACTGAACTAAAATACTAGCCATTTTTTGATTTATTTATTTTTATTTTATATGTATGAGTGTATCACCTGCATGCATGTAAGTACACCTGTGTCATGCAGTGCCTGTGGAGGACAGGAGAGTGTGGGAGCCCTGGAACTGGAGTTACAGACTGTTGTTAGCCACTATGTGGGTGCTGGGATTCAAACCTGGGTCTTCTGCAAGAGCAGCCAGTTCTCTTACCTGCTGAGACATTTCTCCAGACCCTAACCCCCCAGCCCTTGATATGATATAAATGATGGAAATTTTTTAGTTTTTTTCCTGTGAGCTATAGTTAGAAACATGTATAGGAATACATACATATGTGTGTGTGTGCGTGCGCGCTCACATGAGAAATGGAAATAATTTTTCACAAAACAATGTACAGTTTATCTAAAGGCAGTTATAATTCTTTAATTGGATTAGGCCACCAACTCATTAGTCATGACATTCAGTTTGAAAGCATGGATGTAAAATCTATCCATTATCCAAAAAATGTAAAATCTATCCTTCAAGGGCTGGAGAGATGCCTCAGTGGTTAAGAACATTGTTCTTGCAGAAGACCCGGGTTTGAATCCCAGCACCCACATGGCAGCTAACAACTGCCCATAACTCCAGTTCCAAGGGAGCCAACAGCCTCTTCTGTCCTCTGTGAGCAGTGCACAACACGGGTGCACTTACCTACACGCAGGCAATACATGCATACACATAAAAAAATAAAAATAAATAAATAAAATATTTAAAAAATAAAATATATCCATCAAATATTACAACAGAGAAAATAAAATGTATCAAATTGATTATGGTTGGTGGTATCTTTTGGAGAATCATTCTTACAGACAATGT
>NW_008332663.1:504998-507006 GCF_000622305.1 Nannospalax galili | reverse complement strand
AATTCTATAGTTAATTCCATTTCCATGGTTTACTCTTAAAAGACAGACATTACTGCCATCAGAGGCCCTGAGGATACTGTGCTAGCTGCTGAAGCACTAGCAATACCCATAAGCAAAAATAAATAAATAAATAAAAATAAATAAATAAAATGAAAAGTAACAGAACAGACCAATTCATACATAAGGGTAGGCTTGGATCCACAAATAAAGGATTTTCCAACTGAACTTTCTCATAGCACCCCCTAATTTTTCCCACCACTTGTCTAAGTACAAGGACTGAGCTGTATGAATTAAAACATATCATCTGTTTTTTTTTTTTTTTTTTATGATCAGTCCGAAAGAGGCTGTGAGGAGTAAATAGGAGTTCATTCCAATCACTGCATACCATGCAAATAAGTGAAACTTCTTCACTTTCACAATACAGCCAGTGATGCTGAAGATCACAGATGTACTAATAACAGTTCTTCCTTGGGGATAATGAAGACATATGATGACACACCAGCTGTTTCCCTTTCATATCACTCATTCATCTGTTAAGGGACACTTGCTGAATAAGTCACCAACCTGGTGCTCGAATCCAGGCTGCATGGTTACCGTATCCTATTCTTCCTGTTGGGAATTATACTTCAATGGTAGGAATGGCAGGTGGACTCTTTCTCATATACTCTTTTATTCTGATGTTGACTTTTCTTCTACTGCTCTCTTCTTCTTTTATGGTCCTTGGGATTATAATTTGGGTTCCTTCGGCAATCCAGTATAATCTCCATCCTTTAAAGATGCTATATTTGCAAGTTTAAGATTTTATGAAACTTTTTTCTTCCTCATCAGGTTACCAAACCTATTCACAAGTTCCAGGGATCACCATGCCTATATTTTGGGAGGAGAGCATTCTTCAGCCCACCAAGCAGGGTTATTAAAGCACATGTGTAGAACAGTTCTTGCTGTATAAAAAGTAACCCTGGAGTTTCCACTAAACCCACACAGCTTGAAAGGTGTGGTTACAGGCATTAGGATGTTCCCAAAGCTAGCTTCCCCTCTCTAACAGGCTTTCAGTAGGTTCAACAGGGCTACTTTTGCACTTTCAGGAAAAAAATAGAAAGTAAATAAAAGAAAACGTTTCAATGAACAGCAAAAATCAATGAAGCAAACTAATCCAGGGTTGCTTCATTGATTTCCTCCCCCCACCCGTACCTTTAGCTGCTCATTGAGTTTTTTTTAGCTGGTTAGCAGAGGTCATTCCTTCCCTTTCCTTTTATTTCCTTGCTTCACACACTGAGCTCTTCAACACTCTTTGGTCCTAATCGTGATTGCCAATTTTAGTTCCAGCCAAGCAGCCTATTGACCAGAGTCCGATGCCAGCATTCCAAGTGTTTTAAAATACTCCCCAGGAATGCTTTTTTTCAACTCCTACCACTAAGTCTCAGAGCCCCATCTCTCATCGGCACTTCAGAACTCTGTGTTTACTGGAAACGTTTCTTAATGGTTGAAATCTTTGTCTTTCTCTCAAAGAAGATGCACTAATGGAATTCCCTCACAACATTGCTTATTATTACGAGTATTTCTAACCAGAAAAGCTTTTCTATGTGAGTTGTGAAATGTTTCAATAAGCAATCCAAATCAGGGAGTTTGAGAATATGCCTGGAAAATGGCTTATTATTAGAGTAGTTTTCATGATTGCTATATGAAAGGAGAAAATGAATGGGTATCAAAGTTTTTGCCACTTAAAAATTAAAATTAATTCAGCAAATTCAAACTGCTATGATTTTGTCTTGTGCAAAATGTAATCTCATTACATAACAATTTCCTGGACATGGGATTTAAACCTTGATATCATACATTTTAAATGTCTGCACAAAATAATAAATAGAAAATAGCACAATGAAAGGCCTTCTATAATGTCATGACTATTACAATGATATACGTCTTCCTTAATGTAACCCTAATTCCCAATAAAATTTATTCAATATTTAACTAAATTATATTCAAAGTA
Source organism: Nannospalax galili (assembly GCF_000622305.1). Taxonomy (NCBI): domain Eukaryota; kingdom Metazoa; phylum Chordata; class Mammalia; order Rodentia; family Spalacidae; genus Nannospalax; species Nannospalax galili. The sequence goes on along the minus strand of NW_008332663.1, from coordinate 505,016 downwards.
TGTGTATTTTAAGAAGCA
>NW_008332663.1:495022-504816 GCF_000622305.1 Nannospalax galili | reverse complement strand
ATAAATGAGAAAGTAGTGTCTACTAAATGATTCTTTTTCAGTTTTCTTTTTTGTAAACCCTTATTTATATAAAATAATATACTACATTAATATTTGGAAGCAAAGATAGAATTCTACTGCTTGAAGGCAGTGGAAATAGACAGTGGTAGAACTCAACTCAAGGGTATTATTCTTATAAATAATAGAAACTCTATTTGCTATAAACATCCATTTTAAAATCAATATTAATATATATTGTGGGGCATGTGATCTGTAGCTTCATGACTGATAATGAACAACTGACTAACATCTTGGCTATAGAGTTAATGAGAAACAGATTATGCTAGCAGATAATAACCCAGTTGTGTTAGAACAAAAATTTCAGGCCACTAAAGTCATTATAAATTATTATTCACAAATCTTTCAATGCTATCCAAATCATCAAACTTCCCGGCAAAAAAGTAGCTAAACAAATTGTGTAAAGTAGCTAACAAATTCTGTTGTTTTTAAATTTTCATCTAGTCATTATTGTTTTTATTTAAAATTCCATTATGAAAAGAATTTCGTTCACTTCCCTGGGTAAGTAAAGATCCAGTTACTCACAGCTCAAGACACAAAGCACAGATGAATTTGTAATTTTCCAAATAAAATGTTCTCACTCCTTTAAAGACATCCAAGGCATTACTTTTTTATTTAAGTAAAATCATAAATTTTTGAGTTTTGAAGATTTTGGCATTTCAGTAAATTACCATAAAATTATAACATAATCCAACCTATGCTTTTTTCCCTCACTTCTTAACATATTTCATGTTTTGTGGTCTTTAAATATCTTAGGCACAGTTATGACATGTATTTATTATTTTGATTTTATGCATATGAGTGCATTTTGCCTGCATGTATGTAAGTGTGCCCTGCTGTTCAATGCTTGCGGAGGTCAGAAGACGGCATCAGATTATCCAGGCACTGAGCTGTGTACTATGGTTGCTAGCTGTCATATGGGTGCTGGGAATTGAATCCAGGTCCCCTGTAATAGTAGCCTGTGCTTTTATTCACTGAGCTATCGCTCCAGTCCTGTATTTTTTATTTTTTGAGACTAGATCCTGAATTGTTAACTATTTCATATTTCTTGATTCTAATTCAAGAGGTGGAAGTCTAAGTGTAAAAATATACATCTTTCTTGCCTCCACCATGATGTGGAAATTATAAAAGCATTCTAACTCAGATGTTCTGAACTCCACCAAACGGTTATGCAAAATTATGTAGGTCCATATCTGCATATATGAGGGAAAGGAAAACTCTTCATTTCCAATAGATTAATAAAGTCTGTGAACCCTCAAGCAAATAATTCCCTATATGAGAATCCATGAGAAGGAAAAGCTAAGAGCAATGATTATTACAGTGGAAAAATATACACATAAAATGATACCTCAAAATTGCATCTTCTCTCAGTGAAATAATGAACTGTAACTTGCGAAATAAATATCCCTGCTGTTTTCCTGGATTTCAGAGCATCAGCTCATAAGCAGCACCTCTATCTTCTCCTTCCTGTCTGCTTCATCACGTGACATTCTGCTGTCTCTAATTGGCTTGGATGCGGAGAAGAAGCAAATGAAAGCCATAGCTCTGATAGTCATTAACTGATCATGCTCAAGCAGTCAGCATATGTGTTTCTGCTATCTTGCTGTTCCCATGTGCCAACCAGCAGATTCACTTTTCAGTTAGTTCAGCGAGACTGCCTGAGACAAACATGTAACAGCCACAGCTTTTTGCAATGATGCCGCATTCAGAATGACAGTAGTCTAAACCTCAGGGTAGTAAATGATTCTTGCAATGCATTCAATTGCCGTTTAACTGAGTTTAGCTTAAGGTATGGGGAAAAGCTGCATATGCTTTCAAACATGTTTAGACATTTTAATATTGTCTTGGCATTCTAGCCTGAACTAAAATTCCCCAAGGTATAACACAGTGAATTCCTGTAATTAAAGGAACTGAATTTCCAGTGCTTTAAAGGGGAGCCCTCTGTTTAACCTGCTTAATTAAATGTGCTTATAACTCTGAACACTTTCTTTGAAAAGGGCTGTACCTGAAGTAATACTGGTCAGATTTTATCTATCACAGGAGACATGAATGAGGTGGAAAGCATTGTTTCTAGACCTCGGGCTTTCATCGAACGCAATTTTTGTGTTACAGATATCATGTGGTCGTTATTTCTGTTTCTAGTGTAGCTTCAACACCACCCTTCTGCCACCACAAACAAACAAATAATTTAGTGATTCAAACAACAAAGACTTACTACTTGTTATGTTTCCATAGTTTGACATCTTGGTTCTCCTGTTAGTGTTGCCTGGCTCACCCCTATGCTGCTTTCGCCTGTAGAGATGTAGATGTGTTGAGTCATCTGTGACAACTAGAGCTCCTTCCTCAGGGGTGTTCATCTGTAGAGAGTTCAAACTTTCTCTCTGTATGATGGTCCCAGAACTCCCAGAATAAAATCAAATGCTGTTAGGTTAGAAACAGCACAGCACCCACTTCTGCCTCATTCTAACTGCCAGAGTTAACCTAGCTACAAGGGGTGCAAAATGCATGCCACATCTTTATGGTAGGCAGAGTCATGACCCATCTGAATCAGGTGTGTTTAGAGATATTAGGGGAATTTCTGGTGGTTGCTCATCATTTACACCAATCGTGTGTACATAATAAGTCTGCTCAGGCTGAATGACCATTTGGCTTTATTGCTTTGATGTCTGAAGGGTACATCTTGTTGTTGTAGTGTCCTGTTTTCATCACCTTGCTGTAATTTTCAGTGTTTGAGTCTTAGGCCCTTTTATTGCTGATTTTGACCCATTTTTAAATTGGTGATGCTTCTTGTGCTACTCAGATTGATGAAGCAAGCCAGGCTCACAGCCACCCTGCACCTTAAGAGCAGGTTTAAAGGCAGTGACAAATTACGACATTGTTCTGTGTGGGTTGTAAAGATAACTTCAAATAACTGCTTGAATTCCTATTTTTGAAAAGCCATGATGTATATTTAATAAATATTCTTCAACCAACTTCAAATACTAAGGTCATACTTGATGTAGGACAAGCAGAACTTGCTGGTATTTTCACACATATGGAAGTGCTACTCTAGTTCAAATTCATTCAGCATAACTTTATCGACACTATTGGGAAAGTAACTGAACATGTATGTTCTATTGGTTTAAAACTGGTATTAACTCTTGATAAGCTATTCGAGATCCATGGGATCAGGTATGTCAAAAACTTCCTGTTTTTAAAAAAAGTAGGATCATACATGTGGCACTTCTTAAAATCTTAAATGGATGAAGGTCATACTCGTAATTAAACTCATTATTTCTACATTAAAACAGAACTAGTCACGGTATGTAAGGCATATAAAGATAAAATTAACCTTGTAAGTTCAAATCACTTTTGTGCTAAATGAGAACCTTTTGGTGCTCTGAGTTCTTTTGAGGAATGAAATTGACCAGAGGCTTATTAGAAGTAGCTAATAGTAAAGGTGCAGGGCTGGTGTGTATTGGGAATTCTATATGCTTTGCATACAATGACATATTTAATTCTTAGAGTAATTCTAAGAACTTAATCTTTTCTCATGTCCATTGTATAGATTTTAAAAGTGCTATAACATATCCACTGTTACACAGCACCAAAATCAAAATGTGTCTTTTAACAAAGATTCCACCTCTTCCAATTCAATTTTCTTTACTCTTGGAAGGAAAGGAAGAAAGGAGAGAGAGAGGGAAAGAGAGAGAGAAAGAGACAGAGAGAAAGAGATAGAGAAAATATGTATCTTCTCAAAATTTCTCTAGGATCTACAACCTGTTTGCTCAAACCTAATCCCACCCTTACAACATAGATCATACTTTGGATCACCTCTTTACCTCACGATAACTAAGATATTAGGGATTTTAAACACATATGCTTAAAACTTTAAATTTAGAGAAATTGTATCAAATTCATACAACCGTAAATGTAACCAAATGTAAGCCTATAACCACACTAAGCTACATTGGTCTGTAAATCTGCCCCTTTTTAACAGCTCATTACATTTTCCCAGAAATGTTGATGAGTAAGGTGGATGACCCATTAGTGACCCTTTTCTAGATTGGTTGAATCAAGTGATACTGTGATAGTTTTTTTAGGACTCTTAATCACCCTTTGTAGCCTAAGGCACACACACAGAGCTATAAATTTTCTACTCTTCCAGAAAATATTGTCACGTTCAATGGATCAAATGATCACGGAATCAGTGATTACTACCAACTGTGGTTTGTTGTGTGTTTGCTGATATCTTCTCAAATTCCTCTTTTTAGGTAAAATGTAGAGGTCTTTCAGTTATTTATAGAAGAAAGCCAAACTCAACTCAGTTCACGTGAATATTTATATAAGAAAACCAAATTCAACTCAGTGCACATGAACCTTTTCCTCTCACTCCTAAATTTTGTCCATTACAATAGAAAATTTTCAAAATAGCAAATTGTAGTTCGGTCATAATTACTTGATCACTTGATTGTTTATATGTAACAAGACATATATAAATAATTTTTGAACAATTATTTTAAAAATTAAAAAGCCTGTTTAAAAATATTTTATTAGATTTTATTCATTTTGTATGACACAGGTGTGCAGGTCAGCAAACAAGTTTCAGGTGTCAGTTTTCTCTCATTCCAACATGTGGATCCTAGGGATGAACTCAGGTTCTCAGACTTGGTGGCAGGCACCTACATTCTCTGAGTATTTTTGCTGGACCCACTTGTTTGAATAAGTTGAGTAAAGGAGATATTTTGAATTAATGAAGGTAAAAGTAATGTGAAAGTATTTGTTGAAATTGTTGTCACTTCAATTTTTTTAGCCGTTTATTTTTTAAATTTATTTTTATTTTTAATGTGTGTGTTTTGCCTGCACTTAATTGCACATGTGTATGCAATACCTTCAGAGGACAGTGGATCCCCTGGAAACAGAGTTATGGATAGTTGTTAGCCACTATTTAGATGCTAGAAACAGAACCTGGGTCCTTTGCAAGAGCAGTCAGTGCTCTTAACCACTGAGCCATCTCTCCAGCCCTTTGTTTATCCTTTTATAAGACGTTTAAATAGTTCACCAAATTCTAGTAAAATTCATGATGCTTCTATGAAAAAAAAAACAGGTTTTGTTTATCTGGACGTCAAGAACTAAAAAACTAATTTAAAAGAGGAAAAGATGTCAATATACATGTTCTGCAGAAAGATGAAAACACCCTGTTTCCTATTCAAAGAATTTTGTAAAGTAATGTTAAGAATATACAGCTACTTGACTTTAAAAAATAAAGTAGAGGACTATCATGAGCATTTGAAATGTCAAAACACTGAATAACAGTTCATTGATCTCTTGAGGTCTGCAAATTAAATAATTTGTAAGTAGAACAAAAAAAGGATGAATATAGCTTAAAAACAAAGCCTCATGCAAAATATTTTAAAACTCAACACAACATGTGCAGCCTTTCTTTCAGCAGACAGTGAGAACAATGCACCTTCAGTCTCAATCGAGGACCCAGAATGCAGTTGCTGAGATTCTGGCAGGATGTACCACAACACACTCCAGACCCTCCTTCCTGGAGTGCTGTCTTCAGTAGCCTTAAGGAGTCCTCTATGCTTTCCTATACCAATGAGGCCTCAAATAATGCAAGGCTACTTCTGGAAACATAATGTGCCTCTGTGAATCTTGGCTTTCCTTGTTATTTCTAATGATTCTGCATATTATCTCTCTGTCACCTCTTGCTGAAGTCATTGTAGCACCATCTGCTCACCATCCACACATCTTCCCTTCTTAAGAAAGAATACAGTTCTTTTAAAGAACTTGAGTTCTTCAATTAGTGTATGAGTTTTCCTAGTTTAGATTTACAGTTTTAAGGAGATTAAACCTTTTTTTTTTTTTTTTTTAACTAGGCAATAACATGTAGAACTTTGTGGCAACTGTGTTATGTGTTGCTCACATTTTTTTCCCCCTTCAGGACTGTAGGTTTCTGTTACGGGTGTGGGTAGCCATAATTGACCTCTAAACAACACTGCTGTTACATTTTAGAAAGGAGCAATGTGGTATAATAGGGAAACACTAAACTGAAAGTCAAAACATTTATCCTTTGGCCTCAGCTCTTGCATAGGTCTGACTCCTCACTGCTTCCATCCTTCTTGGTATTCAGGTGCTTCACATGTTATAAACTACTCTAGGATCTCTGGCTATTGTAACGGCTTGTAACTGTAATTTGAGCAAGAAGTTAACTTTAAAGGACTTCTAAGGAAGGAATTTAGCTCTCCAAATTAATGCAGGCTTTCCAGCAAATTGTATACTTTGGTTAAAATGGGGCATTAGACAAGTAATGAAAGCAAGAACAGGATCTGTTGAATACCATTTCTTTTTAAAATATTTTATTATTTTTATTTTATATGTATGTATGTGTATATTGCCTGCATGTATGGAAGTGCACCCATCTTGTGCAGTGCCAGCAGAGGTCAGAAGAGGGCATCGGATCCCCTGGAACTGGAGTTATGGAGAGTTGTTAGTCACCATGTGGGTGCTGGGAATCAAAGTTGGGTCCTCTTCAAGAGTAATCAGTGCTTTTAATCACTGAGCTTCTCTCCAACCCCCTGAATACCATTTCTATATTCAGTTGTTTCAATGTTTGATAAGAGTTGGCGTTGTGGGAGTAAGATGGCTCAACAGCTAAAGGAGCTTGCCACCATGCCTCATGTCCTGAATTCGATCCTGGGACATACACGATGGAAGGATAGAATGCCTGCAAATTGTTCCTCTTACATCCACACACATGCCACAGCTTCTGCACACACACACACACACACACACACACACACACACACACAAAATAAGTGAATAAATAAATGAAAGAAAATGAAAGAAAAGTGTTAAAGGGATGTAAAATAAAAAATACCTTCAAACACCTGATATGTTTGAAATGCTGATATAAAATATTGTATTTCAAAATACAATATTTTATGTTTAAATTAATTTATTCCATCCTAACTAACAAGATTCATATTGTCTGTTTTCCATCTCCACTCCGATCAAAATGAAGGGTAATAATATGAAATTAAAGATAAAATAACATTCTTAGATGTTTAAGACACATTTTTCCATGGAAGACAAACATAGAGGCTCTGTTTGTCAGAAGGTCAGCCTCTATATTCCCTCACAAAAATATATAGGACATTTTAGAAGTCTATCTTTTCTGAAAGAATTATGCTTAATGATTCTCAATGATCCTATATAACATTTTTATTAAAAATAATATATTCCTTCCTGCATAATTAAAATGAGAAAAATGTATAAATACAGAAAACTATTAAGACTCATGCCTTCCTTAAATAAATTGCATCATAATATAAATTGGGTTTGTTAATCATTGATGTTGCTCTTGAAGATTCATTTCAGTCACCAGGATTGGAAGTTTTGATTGCTCCTGATGATTCCCTTATAGTTGTTCTTGATTATTTTCTAAATTTGATGACAAACACTGCAACATGTCTCAGCCAATTAGACTTGTCAGCTTCCACTGTGGTCCCCAATCAAGTGCTTGACTATGGAAATGACAGGAAATCCTTATTAAAAGTCATGGTTCTTGGATAGAGATGTGGCAGCTTGCATGTAGATGATAGCAGAAAACACAAGCTGCCTTTCCTTCAAAGCAGTAAGAATAAAACATTTTTAGCAAGAAATACTCTACACTATGAAATAAGGACAGAGGGTGAGGATTACATGCCTCACTTATAACTGATTATGAAATGATTCAAATTGAAATGAAATTAATTCCTTACTATCTATGGGCTACTCTCATATAAAAGTTACAAAAAAGTTAAGAAGAGTTACTATGTTATTGGTATGATTTTCCAATCAGTTGCACTAAATGCACCTCAAACCAAGTGTAAACAACAACAGTTGTGCTATTTGAAACTAAAGCAACTGAATTCCTTAAAAGGAACTTCCTGTACAAACTTCATTGCATAAGCAAACTGCCAAATTGTGGTGAGATATATAGATGCTGAGAGCTGATGGAAGACAATGCTAGGTCATTTTTATAGGTAACAGCAACCTCTTTCACAAAGATGTTTCCTATTTCAGTAACTAAATACACAAATTTTTATGTGTGCTGGATAAACACTATCAAAAGAAGAACACTTCGAATTTCTTAAAGAAGTGAAAAACTGTTTTAAGTAAAAAGATAGATCTAATCTGACCCTTCATATTTTTTTCTGTTTCAAGCCATTGTGCCACCCAAGATAGACTATGTTCTCATAGAGTTTATTATTTCCTTGTTTGAAACAATTAAATTACAAAATCTAGATTAAAAAGAATTAATATTTTAATTTTTATGAGAAATGGAGTAAAGGGATATAACATAAAAAAGCAATGAGGAGCAGGTTAAAGAGATGGCTCAGTGGTTAAGAGAACTGACTGCTCTTGCAGAGGGCCTGGTAGCCACATGATGGCTAACAACCATTCACAACCCCAGTTCCAGGGGATCTGAGCCCTTCTTCTGATCTCCACAGCCATTGCACTGCACGGGTGCACTCACACACATGCAGGTAATGAGGCAATGCTCATAAACATTAAAGAAAAAAAAAAAAAAGCAACGGAGTGGGGGAACCTCCTTCTGGTAATAAAATTTGAAGGATTTATTCATTCAGAAATCAAGTAGCAGTGTGAATACCTTTACATTTTACCTTCAATAAAACTAAATTTCCTGTGAAGACTGCTTCTGTTTCCTTGTGAATTCTCAACACACAGCAGAAAAACCACAGACCACTGTAGTTCAAAAAATCAGTAAGGTGACAAATGCCAATATTGAAGAATCACAGTGTTTCCATTTACAACATTTGGCAAAATAAACCCAAAAAATGTTGGGAATAATGCAAATAACCTTATTTTCCATTTTAAACCAAATCCACTTGAGATTATGCACTTGTAGGTCATGCTGTATGAATGTAAAAGGAGGAGCCTGAATTTGTTTCTTATTACATTCTGTCTTGCAATAATTTGATACCCATATGATGCAGTGAGATCACATGAAGTTTTTTATGTGGTAATAAATTAAATTATAAAATTCAGTAAATAAAACCCTACAGGTTATCTTTTTTGAATCCTTTAAGATAGATTCTCTCTCTCTCTCTCTCTCTCTCTCTCCCTCCCTCCCCTCTCCCACACTCTCAATAATAATCAAAGCCAGTAAAAAGATTCTCAAGTTAAGAAAGTATATAATCACATATCATGATTTGACTTATCCATACCACATACCAATAAGAACTCTGAAAATGGCTTTTTTTTTCAGAAATTGAATTCATTTCCCATTACTTTAGAAAACATCATTAATTAGGCATACATGCTGTTTCATCAATCATTTCAGAACTTAACTACACTTACTCAATACATTGAATTTCAGATTTCTGTTCAGAAAATACCTTTATAAATGTATTTCCATCTAACACTCAAGAACTGTTCTACCACACACATTAGGTCATTCATCATGGTGGTGGGGAACAGGGTGGGAGTGGGGGCGGGAACAGGAGGTGATACAGTAATAACCTACTTGTACTTTGCTTCCATATTTTTCCCCATTTAGTGTGCTGTCAGTTTAGGTTCCGCTTCTCAGTCACCCTTGTTTTATAGAATGTCTTTTAAATATAAGGTTCTGCATATTTGTGTACTCTATGAATAATGCATTCACAAGAGGAATCCAGTATACTATCTTTGGGATAATTTATAGATATAGAAAATTATCTTTCTTGCATTTAATATTTTTTTCCTGT